>NW_021821632.1:485888-515888 GCF_901000725.2 Takifugu rubripes | reverse complement strand
CTCCTGCTTCTGCTCTGCTCCTGCTGCTACTACTACTGCTACTACTGCTACTACTACTACTACTGCTACTACTACTGCTCTACTACTGCTGCTGCTACTACTACTACTACTACTGCTACTACTACTACTACTGCTGCTGCTGCTGCTCTGCTGCTGCTGCTGCTGCTGCTGCTATTACTGCTACTGCTGCTGCTCTGCTCCTGCTGCTGCTCTGCTGCTGCTGTGGTGCTGCTGTGGTGCATCTGACTGCAGTAGCAGTGCTCCTGCCAGGTGAACCAGGTGCACTGATGTGTAGAAGTGGGAGCAGAGGTGGACCATCCTGGTGATGAAGGTCCATTAAATGTGGTGTTTTTCCATCTTCCACCCAGTTGTGAACTCACGTGTGAGCTGCGACACGACTGACACGAAGCATCAATTCAAGTTTTACCTTGTTGGCATCTGAGAGACGATATACGAATCAATATCTTACCTCATATTCTTAATGTTGCTGTTGCCTGGAGACCATAAATATGGTTCACGGGTCTGAGAAGCACTTCATTTTGAACGGTAAATTATGTTGTGTAAGAAGTCACCTTATTGTGAGTGTGAGGTTTGTGTCTAAAGGCATCCATTTAAACCTCCACCCTGGCGGGGGGGTCTGCTGTCAGTCAGGGTGTTTACGTGCAGGCAAAAGGACAAATATAGCCCAGTCATGAAATGAGTTATGAAAGCACGTGCACAGTAGCCTGTGTGATGCGCACAAGCGCTACAATTGGCTACTGTTTCGCTGCCCTGGAAGCAGAAGCGTCCCACCGAGTTGTGGGTCTTCTGTGTAGCAGCAGATGCTCGGAAGGTCGCCAACCACACCGACGTCTTTAAGGAAGGAGGCAGCGGCGCCACGAGGACCAGCCTCCGGCTAGCTCTGGCTGCTAGCTCGCTGGCTAACCTCTTTACGCAACATTGTGGTGTGATACTGTGATAAAGGTGCTGTAGTTGAGGAGTAACGAGGCGATTTTACTTTAGAAAACATCTGATTCTTCATACAGGACCTTTCCAGTTGATGAATAATTCCACATCAGAGCGTTACCAAACCCAGCAATGCTACATGGGAGTCACCTGACGATGGGAGTCACCTGAGCTCCATTTGTGGTAGCCAACCAGCAGAGTGGAGCCCGGGTCGACCGCGTCGCTCCTGCCTCCCAGAACGAGGGCTTTGAGATGTGATTGAAACCACGACTTAACGGTCACATTGGCAAATGGCTTCTTAAGGAACTCCCTCTCAATTCTGGCCTGCCTGTCCATCAGCAGCAGAGTGGCCTCTTGTCCCGAGCCTTTTGAATCACTATCTCCATTTCAGAGGATAGGAAAGCTGCCATTTGAAGCACCTTTTATTGCCGTCCTTTGAATCCTATTGACTGGCGTAATAGATATGAGAGCGCCAGGACCGGACGGGCAGAGAAGAGGATGAATGGCTCAGTCATATTTGTCCCTCCCTTCTCTGCGGATGTTATTGAGCACATTATTAAAGCACTTAGCCTGACACAAATTAGCCGTCCACGACTGACTGAAGGGGGTAAGGGCGGAGATGATCTCATGATTTTACATTCCGCTTCATCTGGGATTGTCACCGTGGAATAAAGCGGCGGTAAACTGTGAATCAACACGGCACAGGAAACAGCTTTGGGCTGTTAAATATTCAAACCAGAGTGGAGGCAATTGGGGTCAAAAGGTCACGGCTGATTTGGAGGGACGGAAAATCCAAGTAAAAGGAAGCAGAGAAGAGAGGAATCAGGCGATGAAGTCAGGTCACCTGTGTTTGAAACACTGTCCCGACCCCATGCTGGTTTATTCATCATTACAGACCCAAGGTCTGCTGTAAGAAGCACCTCTATTCCGCTGCGCCATCCTTGGGTCGGGAACGCCGGCCACACCTTCCGAGGCTGAAGCATTTCACTTTTATTCTTTAAGACATAAAAATATCCCTAAAACATGTAAAGAAATTCCAGGAAATAGGGCTAAAGAGACAAACTAACCGCTTCAGTCTGACCTCAGCCCCTTCAGCCAAGGGGCGTGGCCTGAATGGGGGGCGGGGCCTTAAACACCCAACCAGGAAACTGCCATCTGACGCCTCCATCATGAGAAGCGGTTCTGGCTGTTTCAGGGTCCCTAAAACCACCTGAAGGAACGCTTGTGGATTCAGGATTATTCAAATGAACGTTTGAATTAATAAAAGAAGATATTAAGGTAGCGATGTGCTCAGGGCCATGTTAGCATGGAGCGCGTTTGCCCCAGAGTGCTGCCTCCAGTGGGCTACCTAAGAAAATGTCACCGGGCAGAAGAATGAGGAACGTGATGGATTAACTCCTGTAGGTTTTCCTGATCAGAAATCTTCACCAGCCACCGCCATCTTGCACGTCTTCATCCCGTTAGCATCCAGAATTAGCCTGATGTGGAACATTCGGGACCAACCGTCCTTCCATCACCCCCCCGTCTGACAGGAGGCTCCAGCAGCCCCACGAGATGCTGCTGGAGCCTCCAAAACACCTGGATTCAGAGGAGAAACAGGAAAACTGCACGTTAGCTCAGAGAGAATCAGCCTCCAAACTAACTCTGACCACCAGGGCTCCAAATCGGCTTTGTTTTTTACAGACTTTATTAGAATACGCCTTGGGCCTCTCCTACCATATTCCCTTTATAAAACATATTCAAATTAATACAATTATCTCCCTGTAAGGGAAATATGTGAGTTCATAATTTTTCTGAGCGGAACTCAGATTTAATTGAAAGGAAAGTTATTATAAGCTGAAAGATGAATGATTGATAGTGAAGCTGGCGTGACTGGAGAAGGTGGAGAGGCAACAGATTCACAGTCTGAATCACCGGAGCGAATGGAGAGCCTTCACACATGGGTGTCTGTGGGGCACTTTCTCACGTGCACAGCTGTCTGAGTGGCCACTTGTGCTGGAGCTTTTTTTTTTAACGCTAGCAGAAATTGTTGCTCGCTAATGGCACCGACTCACTCTGAGAATGTGGGAACAATCTGCAGTGAACTCCAAGCGTTCTTCTACTGAAAGGATAAATGTCGGGTCCAGTACGTGCATGGTCACGTGCACGTGTCACAGAAAGGACTCTGGACTTTCTGGGAAAGTCCATCACGCTTTTATCCCACTGATATTGGGCTCACAGACAAATTGGTTTCAGAAGCAGTGAAACGTCAACAAATGGTTGTAATGGGAAAAACACAGGTGACTCCGCAGGTGACTTCACAGGCGAGGCTGGAAACTGGGACAAAAGGGGCTTACACCAGTGGCACCAGTGACACCGGTGTTCAGGTAAATGAGCAGGTGAATTCAGACCGTGATGTTTCCACTGATGCTTGTGATAAGCCTGAGTGGGAAAGGCCTCTAAAATACTCCTTTTGTTGGGATTGTTTCAAATAACAGACATTGGCTTCAAGTGGCAACATTCAGATTCACATCCTGCCTCCTCACACACCCCCCAGGAGTGGATCACCTCTGTAGGCAGGAAGCAGAATGTAATAAAGACGGGCTTACAGCGCTACAGCCAGACAACATGCTATTTCCTCTCTCCTGAGCCACCATTATTCATCCATCTCTATTCCAAAAAAGCAGAGCCGGGGCCGGAGGCTGCAGTGACACACCAACAATGCTCTGCACCCACCCACACACACACACACACACACACACACACACACACACCGGATCCATATGAGGAGGACAAGAGTGAAAGCAGAGTCAGCTCCCTTCGTGTGACTGGTCTGGTGAGCTGGTCACATCGTTTCACTACTAACTGATGGACACAGGACACTCAGGACACTCAGGACACTCAGGACAGTCAGGACAGTCAGGACACTTAGGACAGTCAGGACACTTAGGACAGTCAGGACAGTCAGGACAGTCAGGACACTTAGGACACTCAGGGCAGTCAGGACACTCGGGACACTCAGGTGTTGGGGACCAGGGTTGTGTTCTTCCTGCAGGAGTTTGATTGGCAGCAGCTGGCGCTGTAGGCAGGTGCAACTGTGGGCGATTATCACCTGGCTACCTGTTTAGGGAGGGAGCGCCTGCCTATCAGGGCCGGAGTGCTGTTGCGTTGTCCTGCCGTTGTCCTGCCTGTTTCCCCTGTTGTTGCGTTGTCCTGCCTGTTTCCCCTGTTGTTGCGTTGTCCTGCCTGTTTCCCCTGTTGTTGCGTTGTCCTGCCCGTTTCCCTTGTTGTTGCGTTGTCCTGCCCGTTTCCCCTGTTGTTGCGTTGTCCTGCCTGTTTCCCCTGTTGTTGCGTTGTCCTGCCTGTTTCCCCTGTTGTTGCGTTGTCCTGCCTGTTTCCCTTGTTGTTGCGTTGTCCTGCCTGATAATATTCAGGATGAGATGAGGACACACTGGTCAAACGTTAGCCAAACGTTAGCCAAACGTTAGCCAAACGGTGCTGCCAGCTCTGTCTGAACATCAACGTCCTGATCCCAGGACTTGATTTCAGTATCACAGTTTGAATGGATTTAGTCCAAAAGTTGAACAGGAAGTAGGAAAACTGCTTCTTTTCTCCCTCCACTCCACATCTTCATCTTCCTGGGAGCACGCTTGAGCAGGCTTCCCCCCCTCCACAGCAAATGCATTTTGTTATATAAAAGCAGAAGGGCTGTCTCCCAGGAAATAAAGGGAAGGGGTCATGAATAAAGTCGGGACTACATTAAGAAGCTCCAGCACACCTGCATCCATATGTGCTGGAATCCCCTGGTGCAGCGCAGGGACCCCGCTGGGGCCGGCCCTCTGCTCCCGCTCCTTCCTTCCCTTCCTCTTCGTGACTAACAGACTAAAATATGCTCCGTGATAAAAGGCAGACTAAAAGCTGCTGTAGGCATGATGCTTGTCTCCGCTGCTCAACTCAAAAGCCCTCAGTGACGCCCAGCAGACACCTACGAGGTGTCGCAGACATCGGAACGTCCGGAGGAGCGACCTTGGCGTTCCGATGAGGAGCATCTTCAGGGGTAGCGGAGCGTGACCCAGCGGCTGAATCACTCTGAAGAATACGGAGGGGCTGGCGTTGGATGAGGGTCAAACTCATCAAAGCAAAGGGGGGGACCAAGTCGGGCAGAGTCCTGCGAGCCACAGAAGACGTTGATGAATCCAACGTCCAACGGTCCAGATCCTGGTTCTACCTATGACATCGGACACGTGCTCCCACGTTTGTGCCAAACCGACGTTGTTTGGAATCAGGCGAGCGTATTGTGGAGTCTATCCGTACTCAACGCCTCCACTTTGGTGATTCCGCCAGCTTTTGGGGGGGGGGGGGGTATTTTCCGTTCTTCTGCCGTCTCTCCACCGTGTCCAGTTGGGCTGCTCACATGTCACATTGCTGCGTCACATCCATCAAAGCTATTTTTGCTGCCGCTACCATCCACTTAGCTAATGCTTGTTTTGGGGAGCAAAAGCATGTGTACGAGTTTAGCTCCCCAAAGTAGCTAAAAATAGCAACGCCTCAGTGCGTCTGAACCCGCGCCTGAGCTGGGCTAATTAGGCTCTTACCTAGCCATTGGAGTGGTCGCCTCAGAAGTGACTTTCCAGATGCGCCTGGCTCACCAGGCGGCCCTCGCAGGGCTGCCGGCTGATTCTGGCTCATGATTCTGGAACTTTGCGGCGTTCCACCACTCTGATCTCCAAGCTGCATCGTCGTTTCTAGCATCAGAGCGGTCGGATCTCCACCTGAGAGGATCGACCTGAGAGGTAAAGGAGAGCTGCTCCTTTGTTTCTGCTGCAGCAGGGTGGTCGGCCCGGGCGCGTCGCCCCGGTCAGCTGCTGCTGATTATCAGGAAAGGCCCCTATCAGAGCGTGATTAAAGCTGAAACGTGGTCGGCCTCAGCTAAAGCTGCATAATCAAGTGGTTGCAAAGATGAGAAGCGGAGGTGAAGCAAGATGTTCTTGTGTGAAGAATAAGTGTAGACAACACCTAATTACCGCGCACTTCAAGAGCCAAACCTTCCCCGTCTCATTTTCCAGTTCCTTTGAAAAACGAGGTCTCAGTGTCTTAAAATAACCCCAACCTGAGAATTCATCTCTCCTTCTGCCTTTGACTTGGACTCCAGCTGTGAGTTATTTGCATGGCGTGCTGCTAAATGTCTCGTTCCCCGACTGTGTGTCAGAGCGCCACGCTGCCGTCGCCCCTGATCAAATCAGCGCCACGTGAATTAATGCTCGATCACATATGATGGCGGACCGAAACTGTTCAACTCTTCTCGCCGTTGCTGCTCTGATGGAGCGTCAGAGCGCCATCCGAGGGGCTTCACGCCACTTTACTTTGTAGTCATGAGATCTTACTAAAGCAGAGAAAAAGGGGACAGGTTTCCACATTTCAATTCTGTAATCAGGCTATGCTAACCCAGAAATCAAGAATTGCATCACTATATTTTACTTTACAATGACTTTAAAAAAGAACATTTCAATTATTGCTTCAATGGGATCATTTGCAATGGGCTCACCCTCCCTTTATCGTCAAAACTCCAAAATAAAGGAGGATTTTAGAGTGGAGTAGGTCCATCACCAGCACCATATGTGAGCTGAAGGTGGTCCAATAAACTGAGCATTGTCTGATGGTGCAGCTGGAACTGAAGTCAGAACCAAGAACAGTCAAACGAGGACGATGGTTGGAAGAAGCTGGACTCTTCCAGAGGTCCCTGAGCAACCAAGAAGGCCTCCTGGCTGAACTTCAGAGCTGCTGACAGACAGACAGGAGGTCCAGAAGACATCACTAGTCTGAGCTCCATGGCAGAGCTACCAGAATATTCCCGCATGCAGCAGTTCAAAAGTCCGGCTCCATGAGAAGACCGGAGTCAAAGGCGCTTCCAGAAGGTACCGAGTCAAATAAATGATGTCACGGAATATAAATAGTTTCTTCTTTTCCAATAAATTAGCAAAATTGACAAGATATCTGCCCTCCCAGGCCCCCAGTCCTGGCAGCCTGCCCACAGAGGCAGGAGACTAAACAGAGTTCTCCAGAACCACCACAGCAGCCTCCCTGACGAGGAAGGAAGCAGTCCCCCGCATGCAGGCAGGCGGCCTGTGCTTTTGGATCAGGACCTCCAGCTCATTCTCTTCTCCTACTCTGATGACATCAAGAGTGAGCCAGATGTGTCCGGGGGGATCCAAACCCTCCGGATCTGCTGCGGTGACATCCGAAGGTCCTGTGGTCGAACGCGACCCAGAGGCAGAAGGTCGTCGGGGCCGTCTCACCCCCCGGGCCTCTGGTAGAGGAGGAAGGCCACATGCTGAGTCCCCACGCCCCCGCTGAACTCATGACCCTGCGCGCTCTGTTTTTGATGAACTTTGTAATTCCATTTTACTTCTGAATACCTCTGGTTTTCACAGAACCGACTGTTCAATGAAACCTTTTCAGCACGGCGGCGAGGACAGAGCGCTGTTATTGCGCAGGCGGACAGCACGGCGTCCATTGTGTGGCTTTGTTTATGCCCGATCCATCTGAGGTAATGGTGGCATCAGTCTGAGGGACGCACGGAGCCGTTTGCTGAGAAGAATGCATCACTCAGCATCCCATCGCTCCCACCGTTACACCTCCCCTCACAATCAGGCGCACCCTCGCTTCAGTCATTTTGCCATCTGTTGACAATGTTTACACGGCGCACGATTTGTCATCCCAGCGGCGGGGCAAAGGAATTAACAAGCTTATTTATGATCGGAGCCTCAAGTGCACGATGGGAACGCCGCCGGTCCTGTCTGAGAGCCGCCGTTTGATGAGCCAATAACGGAGACATTTAAGGCTCACTTCTCCATATTCCAGGACAGCAGAGGCTGCAGCAGCACTGCTATGAGTCTGAAGGAGCAAGGTGGACCTTTCCTTGTGAATTAAAGTCCCGGGAGCACCATGCTATTTGCACTTTGCCTAGGAATGTAGCTGAGAAAAGGTCAGCCAGCAAATTGAAACCGTGGCCCAATATAAGATGTAGAGTGGGAATGGTGGGGCGGTTATGAAAAAACAGAGGAGTCAAGCAAAGGTGAGGCTTGGCGAAATCAAGAACCCATGCAGCGTGTCTCCGCAGGCAGATGAAAATCCTTCTAGCGCTGCTTGAGTGTCTTATAAGTTGTGGCATTACTCTCAAAAGGGTCATTCCTGAAGGTAAAGAATCTCATTCTGTATGTATAACTTCAGAAAGGTCAGCGGAGGAGCAGGCAGGCACCAGAGAACTCGAGAACTACCCAGAGACCCTCACAGGGGTTCTGAGGAGAAGATCAGAGCGCGCTGCTGTTGATGCTGCGGCGCTCTGGAACGCCTACGCCGCCTGCACACCTCTATTATGGGGTGCGTGTCAGCGTGTGCCCGTAGCGTCGAGGGTACATTTGCACCTAAACAGTCTTCACCTCCACCGCAGACAAAAGCTCGTTGTGAGTCACACAAATGGAACAGAAATAGAGCTGTCGCTGTTCTTTCAGCTCTCTCTCCAATGTTCTGGGGCACGGCAGGTGGATGAAGAGGAGGGGACGTCCGCAGGTGACCCAGGATGGACCTGTGGTGGGCGGGGGGGGGGGGGGGGGGGGCTGTCTCCGCAGGGGGGGGGCCTCTGCCAGGAACCCACCCTTCACATCACGACTCACAAATGGAACATCTTACTCTCTCCTTTCTGAGGAGGCCTCTTTGTATGGTAAAGATTTGCACTACTCCATCAGACCAGACCAGGCCAGGCCAGACCAGACCAGACCAGGCCAGACCAGGCCAGACCAGGCCGGGCCAGGCCAAGCCAGACCAGGCCGGGCCAGACCAGACCAGGCCAGGCCTGGTCCAGGCCCTGCCAAGCTCCACTCTGACGGCTGTCCTTCAGCATGGCTCACGCCTCAGTAATCACCATTAACCCCCCTCTTCTACTGCAAAAGCAAACCCCTCTAATCCGTCACTGAGGAATATCTGATCCTCCCCCAACATCACTCATGCTGGTAACCACCAAGATTCATCTTCCCAAGCAATTAAAGAAGTTTCTCCATGTGGTGGAAGACAGATTGGGTCGTTGCAAACGGATTCTTTTTATTGAATCTTTACTTTCAGATTTACTGATGAAGGTCTGCGTCTGTTTCCACAGACTGGAGACAAAGGCTGTCCCACCCCCGCCGCAGTAAATGACTGACTGATGTAGCACTTTTCTTTATCAAAGTGCTAATTTTCCCTGTTGAACTTTCTGCTTCCAGGTATCATTTTCCATCCAGCAGTCTGACCTTCATCAGGATGAGGATGGTCCACCAGACCACTGCTGCTCAGCTGTCCTCACCTGCTGAGCACCCACAAGCCCATCCAGCACCTAAATTAGCATTTAGCATGTTTTGGCTCCGAGGGCACTCCAGACAAAGAACAAGTCCAAAAACCTGTCATATATAACCATAGTAAAGGTCTGAGTCCAGTTGACTTGAGTCCTGATGGTTGGAGCACTTGAAGAGCCCTTGTTCTATCTCCATTATTGATGTGCATGTATCACGTGCACGTGTATTGGTCCCGACCTGCTCACCAGTGGACAACAAAGAGTCTGACGATTGTTTTAGTGTGACGACTCTCATGTGCAGCCCCCAGACCTGGTCTGTCTGTCCATGGTCCAACTGCCCCACTCAGGGGGAAAAAACGCGTCTGCCAGCGAGGGTCTTCCTTTCATGAGCTGGTATCGGACTGGAAAGATAAGCCCCCTTTGGTAGCTGGGACCAGCTTTTGCTCTCGCTCCTGTACTCCAGGAAGCGTTCCCAACACGTGAGGTTTGTCTGAAGGACATGTCATTGGTGTTTCCCAGGGAACAGGCCAAAGTGAGGGAGCTCTGTCCTCACAACAGCGGCCATGACGGGTTGAAGCAACCTGCTGATGGCCAACATGCATCTGCCAGATGGATGATGTATACGTGAGGCTTTTAATTTGGAAGGAGGTTCGAAGTTTACCTAAAACCCCCTTCTAATGGAACCAAGCCCAGCTCCTGCTTTTATGAAGGACGGCTCCCATCCTGATGGGACTGGAACAGCGAGAGTGCTCCTGAATGACCCTCAAGGAGTCCTTGTGACAACCTTAAAGACTGCTGGATAACTGGGATGATGTCAGGGTGCTGCAGACAGTGCCCTGGCCCTGGCCCTGGCCCTGGCCCTGGCCTCTGGCCTCTGGCCTCTGGCCTCTGGCCTCTGGCCATGGCCTCTGGCCTCTGGCCTCTGGCCTCTGGCCCTGGCCCTGGCCCTGGCCCTGGCCCTGGCCCTGGCCTCTGGCCCTGGCCCTGGCCCTGGCCCTGGCCCTGGCCTCTGGCCCTGGCCCTGGCCCTGGCCCTGGCCCTGGCCCAGTTTACATTCACACACTCTGCTGTCTTCCACATGTTATCTTGTCAGGTTAGCTAGGGCTAATAGCAGACGAAGCCCAACCTGGTTCTTCCGATGGGCGAGGCCTGATGATGTAACAGAGCAGGAAGGTCTGGGAGCAGCACAGCTGGCAACCCAACAGTAAACGGAGAGTAAAAGCTTACGGAACACCAACAACGAGCTAGCAGAGCGTGTGTGGAGTGGCCGGCTAGCAGGCGATAATTAGGCCTGGGATCACAGGTGAAGGTGGCCGGCCCAATTAGCAGGAAGCAGCAGGCAGGTCGAGCAGGTAAGTGACAGTCCCTGATAGGAACCAAGAGCTGTGAGGTTCTCAGCTCATTGACAAGTGCAAGGCTCAAGGTCATGACAAACAGCCTCCTAAGAGAACAGGAAAAACCAAAGCATCAGCATCAAACACGCCATCTGCAAATCACTCCATTCTGTTACTTAAAAATGAGCCAAAGCAGCCAATAGCTGATTGAAATTTGTTATATAAGACGTCAACTGGTGCACGCTCTGGCTCGTGGTGAGTTGTGATCCTGATCAGAACTGAAATGAAAGTTTGGAAAAGAGCTGCCTTTAATCTGCCTTTAATGCTGTTAACAGTTTCACATCAGGAGAAACACAAGATCAAGGTCAAGAGCGAAGCTGAAAAGCTGTTATATAACGTGAGCGATGTCTGCCCCATGGTTAATTCATCAAAGGCCGTCAGCAATAAGTGATGAGCTAGTTTGATCAAACAAGCAGCGCTGCTGTTGAAGCACGGCCTGCAAGGATTGCACATACATGTATCACTCCCATCCAAGTGGCAATCATCTCTCTCATCTGGAAGCCGAGCATCTCCTCCTTCCTGGAAATTGTTCTGCTACTTGGGGAGAAGTGGCGCCGAGTGAGAGCTCGCTGCTTCATCGATTCTGTCACAAGTGTCTGTATGTAAATGACTCAATGTCCGATAATCTCCAAAGTCAACCGCTGCCATTTAAGCCTCCTGACAGAATGACAAGCTTTATCTGGCGCACCTTTAATGTCGCCTGTTTCACACACACGCCGCTGTGGTGGGAGAGGGAATCATGCAGGTGCCTGCACGGCTTGCATTTATGCAGAGACGAGGAGGAAAAGCCATGCCTGAAGTCTTTTGAGTGAGATCATTTCAGACTTGATTATTAATTAGTTCATCAACCACAACAAATGTAGCAGAACGTTAGAATTTGAATCTGCTCTCGAGTCGCCGGTCGACCTGATATCTGACGTCAGAACCTGTGAAGCTGCTTCCTTCAGGACGCCTGCAAAAGGAGGAAAGACAACGGACGTCGGTTCTAAACAGCAACCAGGTCCAGCCCGACAGGCGGGATCGCGTCCTTAACGAGATCTAGAAACAAGGTTGGACTGGATCAAGTCCTAAATCCAGACAGAAGGATGGAGGACAGGAGGACATGCTGGATGCTAGCTCACAAGACAGGCTGCCACAGGAGGGACGGATGGGGGAGGCAGGTATCAAGAGACAGGAAGGGAGGAGGGGCTGGTTGGGAACAGGTGCACCACAAGAGGGTATCAGAAGGGCAACAATGGCCCAGCAGACAGAGACTGAAGCTCAGTTTTCTTTCAGAGCAAAACTCATTAAACGGCAGAATGGAGGTTCTCCTTGACTTCTGTGGGTCTCATCCAGAGGAAACAGGATCAGCCGTGTGTGTCAAGTGTTTCTTAACCAAGTCAAACACTTCCTGTATGAACTGAATCTTGCCAGGGTTCTCTCAGGGTTCTCCGGCCTCTGATCCCGCTTCACGCCTGTGTCGCCTGCCAACAGCTATCCAGCCCAGGCTCATTGGACAACGCTCCACCATTCCTCTGCTTTTCTTGGTTTGCCTCAGAAACAGCATCATTGCGTTTTTGGAGGCTACACAACTGTGGTCTTGTTGGTCCTGAACCAACACCTGGTGTGTTTGGGGTGCTGGTCTTGTAGAAACACCCATTTCCATGGTGTCCTCTTCAGCATGTGATGATCCTGTGTCTGTTCTGTGTGTTATGTCTGTGGTGCTCTGTTTCTCCACTAGGGGCGTGGCTGGCCCGCCTCTTGTGCTGGCTGCCTCCACACCTGCAGCGGATCGGGATGATTACCCGGCCTTTTAAGCAGCCGGACCCGTCCCGGGTCAGACGGTTCCGTCAGTGCCACGGGGTCACCACGTCTTCCTAGTAGCACGTGCACGTTCCTCCACTGAAGCTCCCTTCCTTGTCTGGGTTCCTGGGTCCCACTTTGAGTTTTGTCTGAAGGGGGATGTTTTGATAAATGCACACTGATCCGAGAGCTGCGCTCTGAGACGAGTCGGCCCAAGCCCAGATCACGACGCTGGCAGCACCATGCTTGCCTGACACACAGTCAGCTCACCAACTGATCGGCACACTGCTATTATTTTGATCATGCCCCTCTCGATTAGTCAGTGACACCGATTCAGTCGATTGTGTATCATGAATGTTGGGTCTTTAAGTTTCTGTGACTCTACTGGACCTACAGGTGTCACACAGGGGTATAATCCTGTGAACTGAAACCTCTCTTGAAATATTGGGTGTAAATGGACCCTGGAGAGGATCAAACTACAGGGAAATCTGTCGACATTGCTAAAACAAAGCAACTCGATATTTCTAGTGGCACAAAACACACATTTAGAACTCAGACGTGGGTTTTTGACTGCAACTCTGACTAAAACCACTTCAGTCCAGACTTAAATGGTTGTCTCTGGGTCCTACTGGTTTCTGCCAGTTCTGACCACCCAGCCTTCCATTCTGAACAGTGTTGGCTCTTTGTGCTTCTTCAGAAGGCCTTCAGAAGCATGTCGTGAAAGCCCGGCCTGGCCTGGCTCTGGGACAGAGCTTGCTGATCCAGAACCACTCGTTGCTGTGCTCAGTTCTGCTATGATGTCATGAATTCTCCACATCCTGGCCTTGGTAGCAGTAGTCCAGTAGGGGAGCTTCCTATCGCCCTGAAGGACATCTTTTTGAAACCGGCTTCTTTTAGGACTCTCTTTCAGGTCCTTCAACCTACATGTGACAGAAATGACCATTAGGCCCATTAGACATAAGTTTTAACTCCATAAATCCTCACCGTATTCAAAAGCTTCTTGCTTACCCTTCAAACCATAACGTAAAAACGGAGCAGGAGAAAGGGTTTCAAACTGGGGTCTCCTGCTGGTATTTTGGGATGAGACGAGCTAGACAGTGATGAGTCCCAAAGCTGCATGGGGACCGGAGCGACGGGCTTCTGTGGGTCCAGTGTGGCAGTGGTCCAGACTGGTAGCGCCCTGGTGGGACAGGCAACGGGTGAGGTTTGCTCTGTTACGATCCCCCAGGAGGAGCAGCAGGAAGCCTGCCTGTTTCTTCTCACTGTCTGATCTGGCTGCTCAGGTGTTGCAACGCCTACGTAGGCGTCAGGAGGGATGGAGACCCTGAGCAGAACAAATGAGAAGCCCTGCAGTGAAGACTGACGGTGTCGCGTTCTCCTCTTCGCTGCAACATCGTTGCACAAGTGCTGATTAATAATAAAGCAAACGCCACCGTTGGTCTTCTCCCTTCTACTGCCTGCTTGGAGAAGCTGGAATCCCCGGAGAGGACGTGTTCTTCTGGACCTGTTAACGGAGCCAAGTTTCTCTGCAAAGCCTCAGCTTGGTGAAAAAGCTCTGTGAATGTGAGAGGAGAAATTAAATAAAAGTACCATATTTTCTGGACTATATGTTGCTCCGGAGTTTAAGTCGCACTAGCCAAAAAATGCATAATAAAGAAGAAAAATAGATATATAAGTCGCACTGGACTATAAGTCGCATTTTGGGGGGAAATTTATTTGATAAAATCCGAGACCAAGAACATACATTTCATCCTGAAAGGCAATTAGCATGGATTAGCAATAGGGTTATGGTATGCTAACGTAACACATTCAGCTACATGACCCACAATGAACTGAGTACGTGCCTGCTTTGTTAACGTAACATATTAACAGTTATTCAGATAACTATAGCATAAAGAACATCCGAGCAAGGTTACCAAACAATCAAGTCTAACTCCATAGACGAAGCAGCGCTTCTTCTTCTGCGTCGCTAAAGGAACTCGTTCCTCAGGTACACACGCCTAGAGCGCCCTCTTGTGGTTGTCAGCGTGAAAATAACGAACATGGGAAATTCTGTAATAATGTATTTATTTAAGTCGTTTCGGAGTATAAGTCGCACCCCCTGACAAACTATGAAAAAAAAAGTGCGACTTATAGTCCGGAAAATTCGGTAATAAAACACACAGAGAGATAAAGAGCTGAGCCAAGGCGACCTTCTGCAGGTTATAGCTACTCGTTCAGATGTTCAGATGCTGATCGCCTCATTTAAACTACACAAAGATGTCAAAACTACTGGGAGGAGGGACCTTGAGAGGGACCTGGGCAGAAGAGCCCTTGAGAAGACAAGCGTGGCCTTGAGCTTCATCACCAGCAGGAGAGCAAGCCTGCAGCCTGTTGAGAAGACTCACCGTGTGCTCTTATTTTGAAAGGTGCAGCAGTCTTCCTGGAGCTCTGCAGGAGTGGGAGGCTGGTGAATGCCCAATTAGCAGAGACAGAGAGATGCAGATGCTGCCCTGCTCCTGCTGCTCTGTGCAGATGTCAGACACCAGCCAGGCGCTAATTCATCCTGACACATGACTTAGCTTAGCTGGAACACGTTGCCAGCAGCAACGCTGCGATGTGGAGGGACAGTCAAGCACTTTGAGTTTAACCTTTTACCTGGTCTCCGTCACAATGCAGCATGTAATGCGAGCGTTGCTCGTCCAGCAGCATGAGAACGTCGCTCTACTGGCGACCACTAACATGCTAGGCTTTAGTCTCATTGTAAGGAGAGTTTCTCCACCGGCCCTAAAACTATACTCAATCTTCCGAATTAATTTCCACGTTTTCTTCTTTAAATTTGAAGAGAGAGTGAACCAAAAGTGGAGGAGAGCTTTTATCTCCACTCTGATCAGCCCTCAGTTGTGGATCAGCTGTATCTTGTCAGGCTGCTGGCAGCATCTTTTATCTCCATCTTGTCTGGGATTTTTATCTGTTGAGCTCAGTGGTGGAGAACAAATGGACAACAAGGAGACGGCAGATAAAGACAGCAGCGCTAACATTCTCCACGTTGTGCCTCCTCTTCTCTACTGTCAGATATTGGATGCACATCAGTCCAACCCTTCACACCCACGGAGCTAAACCCACAGCTGCTTCAGTCTCCGGCCCCCCAGGACCCACAGCAGGCTCTGACCGATCCACAACCCTGTAGTGAAGATAGGTTCTACGTCTTCTATTCATATTTGTCGATAAACTCATCTGGCTGTTCAACCACTGGGTTTAATCTTGTGTTCCATCCTTCAGGTGCCTCAGTTCCACAGCAGCTACAGATGCTGACGCGTGAAGAGCGTCCTGAAGTGCCCTGCTGCCATTGTGAGGAGATATGAAACTTCTGCAGAACCTCAGCGTTCCTCATGTCCACCAGAGGTCCTGGCTGCTGGCAGAACCACCAGATGGAGCCTTGATCAGGTGCTTTTAGCGTCTCTGCTCAGTATTGGAGCTTCTCACCCAAAGCTTCGCCATACATGTAGTTAATATTAATAATAATGTATGGGATGTCTGGCTGGTTCCGGCCATTCGCGACGCCACTTGTTGAAAACCACGTTTTCCGGTTTGCTTCCTTTCTTTGCACTTGCGATGAAAGAGCCTTAAAAAGGCGAGACGTGATGAACGCTCCACGACAGCAGCTCCACGGCGCCGCCGCGCCCCTCTCACACTCCTGACCCCACAGGCTGTAATTCATTAGCAGCTCTCCCCGGCGAACATTTGATCTGGCAGGTAATTGTTGTGGGAGTCGGGACGGCGACGCTGAAGGAGCGCTGAAAATGAAATTGATGTTCAAACAAGGGAGCGACTGACAAGAGCAGCTACCTGAGAAGGATGGGGCTGCTATTGATGAAAGCCTCCCTTCATTAGGCGCGACTGCAGCCGATGAAGCTTCCGTTTGCTTCCGTTAGTTCTTTAGTTAGGATTAATGAAGTCCTGGCAGGGAGGTTTTAAAGCTACACGCTGTCTTGATGATTGCAAACAGCTAATCTAATTGCACCTAATGGCCAAAAATGGGCCTCAGCTCTGCAGCCTGATTACTAAAGCCAAGGGGGTTCACTCTGGCACAGATCATATCACTTTGCCTTATCAGTCCAAATTCACCTTAATGAAAATTGCACTTTGTCGCCTTATTTACTCTGAAAATGTCCGATATCGGTGAAGGAAACAGCCAGAAGTGAAAAATAAATACTTCTAAAATCTGTGGACAAGGAGATCTGCACATTTCACATGAATCTCGACGGCTGATTGGTCTTAAAACCCGAACGCATCCTCATCAAACAACCCTCCAAGATGGAGGCGAGAACCTGGGCGCAGGTGTCGTTCTGCAGGTGGACCAGATGTTCAGCATTTTAGGAGACCCTGATGGGGAGAACGCTGACGTGTAGATGTAGAGGTTAAAACCATCCAACCTGAGGTTACGCTGGAATTACTATTGTTACCAAAGCTACTCACTGGCTGCTGCCCAATCAGCATGTGTCACACCTGTGGCCTCTGTTCCCATACAGAATAAACAAGAATCGGAGGGAAGACCTTGAACCTGCAGCCTCCCAACATGAGAAATAAAGATTTTATTAGGATGGATGTTAGTTTGACCTCTGCCTTCAGAACTCGTTTCCGTCTGCAGGTGGAATGTTTTTGGGAGGTGGACGGACAGACGGCCGGCGGCTCCCTCAGCAGTGAGTGGTTGAGTCTCAGTGGGACAGCGGTGGACTCGTGTCACCTTCTGTCTTCAACACCTCCGGAGGTTTGACTCATGGCTTCGTGCTGGACTCTTGGCTGTGCTAAATGTCCTCCTGATAGCTTCCTGTAATATCACCATCGGTCTTGGCCGTCGCCGTAGCAGCGCCTGGAAGACGTGACGCCCAAGGGAGCGCCGCTGCCAGGCAGGTGACGGATGACGGGCGGCGGGTTTTTTTTTCATTAGGCTGAGCTGAACAGCGGATGAGACATGGCAACGCCACAGAAAAATGAATCGCTAACCTCCTCACCATGTGACCGTGAGAAGAGTTATGGCCAGGGCGCCGCGGTGGGGCAGGCACAAACCACGGGCAGCAAGAGGGCGGCGGGATGTTTGATGAGGGGAATCAAAGAGGAGGCCAGGAGGCTAAGATGGATAGATTAGCTTTGTTATCAGCAAAGCCACCGAAGCGTGACACTGGCCATCCTCATCGACTTATTATCACATCCAACCGGCCAATTCAATTTCTGAGCCCCCCCCCCCCCCCCCCCCCCCCCCCCCCCACACACACACACACACACCGCTTCAGCCATTTCCTCAAGCTGCAGAAACTGAATGCAGAGTCACATGGAAGAAGCTCATTGTTTGTCTGATGTTGCTCCACTGTCTCCTCCTGCATCTGGAGTTCAGGTGTATGAATGCCGAACCCTCCGTCAGCGTTTGTTCCCGTAGTTTGTCCAGGGAAATTAGTTTATTTCGAATAGCTTTGGAGAGTTTTATCTCATCTCATCACATCAGGAGATCTAGAAGAGGCCAACGTTGTTGGCCAGACGACCTAAAACGGGCGACAGGTGACTTTAGGCTCCTCCTCATGTGACCCTCCACCCTGCTGAACTTTGCTTCTTCATGTCCTAAAAGAGTCTGACACATCTATTCCCTCTGATTTAGTCTCTGAAGTGATTTGGAAGCAGATTAAGTATTTGCACGACATGAGAATAACAATGTAGAACATTTCAAATCCCCGAGAGGAGGATTAATTTTGGAGAAGTGTGGCGTTTTGTGGAGCCAGGTTAGTCATGCGAGCATGAAATTGATATGACGTGTAAATCAAAAATAAATTGGGCTCTCTTTTGTTCTCGGTGAGCAATCATTTCAAATTAATTGCAGCGTGGAGCCGGCGCTTTAAAGTAACGGCCCGATCTGGCACCGCTTTACATAATGCATATAGTGCCGGCTGGATTTAAAACTATTGATTTGAGGGGTTAACCAGGCTAATGACATATTCATTGTCTGCAAGACAAAGTTGCTCAGGGCAGAGGAGGAAATGGGCGCTCATTGTCCACGGGCAGGCGTGCACGCTCGCTAGGCCTTGTTTTGCTACAACAAAGGCTGAAATTTCAATGAGAATGAACCTTCATCTCTGGAACAAAAGTGCAAAGCTCTAATTAATACCTAGTTCCATCTGTCTGCCTCAACACTTTCTGAAGGTTGGACTGCAGTAAAAAGTCCTAAATGTACTCCCGAGGGAGGAGATGGAGAGTCCGATGCATTCATCTGCCTTCAGATTGGACCTTCTGTCCATGTCCTGCCATCGTGGTGATGAAGAGGAGCTTCTGAAAAGCTCATCTCCGCTCATTTATTTAAGCGATGAAGCAGGATGCTCGCAGCCATCAGTGGCACCACGTGAGCCCAGAACATCTCCGTTTTATTCTCCATTCTTGACATCATCTAACCCGATCTAACCTCGGATTCATCTGGTTTTGGAGGACGGTGCAGGAGCTGAAACGCAACCTTGAGTCCGTCTTTATTTCCCCTCGCTCACAATCGTCAGTCTGTGACCAGGAACGAACCCGAACCTTGCAAAGAAGCACAGTTCGAGCAGGAAATCACAGAAAATGGCTTCCACCAACAGGAGAAGAGTGGAAATTGGCTGAAATGATTTGAAGTGCACAAGAAGCTGGGATTCAAATGGATTTTTACATTCCGGATGCAGCAGGAGAGGCTCGGAAGGACAAAAGTGTCCAGAGGATGGAGCTTCAGCTCTGAGCTTCTGACAGGAAGTGGTGCTGCATCCAGCTCATGAGGATGAGGAGGAGGAGGAAGGTGAGAGCGACGTGTCCTTCAGGCGCTGCTAGTTCTAGAAATCCAGCTGCCTTTTTCCTCTAATGTACTCAAAGAGTCCGGTGGAATTTAACTGTCACTTTGGTGTTGGGATGAAATATTTACTGGATTTCAGCATAAAATTCCATTTGGATTGTCAAGGCTTTTATTTGAAGAGTGCAGAGACGGATGTGTTTTTATATATCCCGATCGTTGCGCCCTCTTTTGTTCAAATAGACAGTGAAGATGATGCGTGTTGAGTGATTGGAGCTCTAAACCACACAGGTGGACGGCGCGTTCATTCCTCCATAAATAGACAGTTTTCCCCGACACCAGTGGGATGAATTCATCAGGAGTGGGCGTCACAGCAGGAGCCTGCGTGGGGGGAGAGCTGTAGGAGCCCAGGTCAAAGCGCTGCCTCCCCACCAGAGTTCACTGGGAGTAACCCTGTGTAACCTTAAAAAGGCACCTGCGCGATCATGGCTGCGTCTCTGCAGCAGCTCTCAGCCATCATGGCGGCTGTCAGGTGTTCCCACTGGGCTCCTTGTCTTCCACACAAAGATTTCCTGGGGAATCTTCAGCAGACACACGTTCGTGGCTGGAGCGGCGTGGAATCTCCGCAGAGGGTTAGGCTAATCCGCCTTCTGACGGGTCCACGTCCATGTTCATGTGGGGCCATTAGAGAAGTGCATGAGCGAGGGAACGGGACCATTGGCCAGGATGTTCCTTTGTTTAAAGGCGTGAGGAGCCTTCGTGCCATCAGTGTGCTACCAGGTGAGGCTCCAGCCTCGTGCTGATGGGGGTCCACCCCTGCTACCAGGTGAGGCTCCAGCCTCGTGCTGATGGGGGTCCACCCCTGCTACCAGGTGAGGCTCCAGCCTCGTGCTGATGGGGGTCCACCCCTGCTACCAGGTGAGGCTCCAGCCTCGTGCTGATGGGGGTCCACCCCTGCTACCAGGTGAGGCTCCAGCCTCGTGCTGATGGTGGTCCACCCCTGCTACCAGGTGAGGCTCCAGCCTCGTGCTGATGGGGGTCCACCCCTGCTACCAGGTGAGGCTCCAGCCTCGTGCTGATGGGGGTCCACCCCTGCTACCAGGTGAGGCTCCAGCCTCGTGCTGATGGTGGTCCACCCCTGCTACCAGGTGAGGCTCCAGCCTCGTGCTGATGGGGGTCCACCCCTGCTACCAGGTGAGGCTCCAGCCTCGTGCTGATGGGGGTCCACCCCTGCTACCAGGTGAGGCTCCATCCTCGTGCTGATGGTGGTCCACCCCTGCTACCAGGTGAGGCTCCAGCCTCGTGCTGATGGGGGTCCACCCCTGCTACCAGGGGAGGCTCCAGCCTCGTGCTGATGGTGGTCCACCCCTGCTACCAGGTGAGGCTCCAGCCTCGTGCTGATGGTGGTCCACCCCTGCTACCAGGTGAGGCTCCATCCTCGTGCTGATGGGGGTCCACCCCTGCTACCAGGGGAGGCTCCAGCCTCGTGCTGATGGTGGTCCACCCCTGCTACCTGGTGAGGCTCCATCCTCGTGCTGATGGGGGTCCACCCCTGCTACCAGGTGAGGCTCCAGCCTCGTGCTGATGGTGGTCCACCCCTGCTACCAGGGGAGGCTCCAGCCTCGTGCTGATGGTGGTCCACCCCTGCTACCAGGTGAGGCTCCAGCCTCGTGCTGATGGTGGTCCACCCCTGCTACCAGGTGAGGCTCCATCCTCGTGCTGATGGGGGTCCACCCCTGCTACCAGGTGAGGCTCCATCCTCGTGCTGATGGGGGTCCACCCCTGCTACCAGGGGAGGCTCCAGCCTCGTGCTGATGGTGGTCCACCCCTGCTACCAGGTGAGGCTCCATCCTTGTGCTGA
This sequence comes from Takifugu rubripes, assembly GCF_901000725.2. Lineage (NCBI taxonomy): Eukaryota > Metazoa > Chordata > Actinopteri > Tetraodontiformes > Tetraodontidae > Takifugu > Takifugu rubripes. The sequence continues at coordinate 494,823 of NW_021821632.1, read as the reverse complement.
TGGGGGTCCACCCCTGCTACCAGGTGAGGCTCCATCCTTGTGTTGATGGGGGTCCACCCCTGCTACCAGGGGAGGCTCCAGCCTCGTGTTGATGGTGGTCCACCCCTGCTACCAGGGGAGGCTCCAGCCTCGTGCTGATGGGGGTCCACCCCTGCTACCAGGTGAGGCTCCAGCCTCGTGTTGATGGTGGTCCACCCCTGTTACCAGGTGAGGCTCCATCCTCGAGCTGATGGTGGTCCACCCCTGCTACCAGGTGAGGCTCCATCCTTGTGCTGATGGTGGTCCACCCCTGTTACCAGGGGAGGCTCCAGCCTCGTGTTGATGGGGGTCCACCCCTGCTACCAGGTGAGGCTCCAGCCTCGTGTTGATGGGGGTCCACCCCTGCTACCAGGGGAGGCTCCAGCCTCGTGTTGATGGTGGTCCACCCCTGCTACCAGGGGAGGCTCCAGCCTCGTGTTGATGGGGGTCCACCCCTGTTACCAGGGGAGGCTCCAGCCTCGTGTTGATGGGGGTCCACCCCTGCTACCAGGGGAGGCTCCAGCCTCGTGCTGATGGTGGTCCACCCCTGTTACCAGGGGAGGCTCCAGCCTCGTGCTGATGGGGGTCCACCCCTGCTACCAGGTGAGGCTCCATCCTTGTGCTGATGGGGGTCCACCCCTGCTACCAGGTGAGGCTCCAGCCTCGTGTTGATGGGGGTCCACCCCTGCTACCAGGTGAGGCTCCATCCTCGTGCTGATGGGGGTCCACCCCTGCTACCAGGGGAGGCTCCAGCCTCGTGCTGATGGGGGTCCACCCCTGCTACCAGGGGAGGCTCCAGCCTCGTGCTGATGGGGGTCCACCCCTGCTACCAGGGGAGGCTCCAGCCTCATGTTGATGGTGGTCCACCCCTGCTACCTGGGGAGGCTCCAGCCTCGTGCTGATGGGGGTCCACCCCTGCTACCAGGGGAGGCTCCAGCCTCATGTTGATGGTGGTCCACCCCTGCTACCTGGGGAGGCTCCAGCCTCATGTTGATGGTGGTCCACCCCTGCTACCTGGGGAGGCTCCAGCCTCCTGCTGATGGGGGTCCACCCCTGCTACCAGGGGAGGCTCCATCCTCGTGCTGATGGGGGTCCACCCCTGCTACCAGGGGAGGCTCCAGCCTCGTGTTGATGGGGGTCCACCCCTGTTACCAGGGGAGGCTCCAGCCTCGTGTTGATGGGGGTCCACCCCTGCTACCAGGGGAGGCTCCAGCCTCGTGTTGATGGGGGTCCACCCCTGCTACCTGGTGAGGCTCCAGCCTCGTGTTGATGGTGGTCCACCCCTGCTACCAGGGGAGGCTCCAGCCTCGTGTTGATGGGGGTCCACCCCTGCTACCAGGGGAGGCTCCATCCTCGTGTTGATGGGGGTCCACCCCTGCTACCAGGTGAGGCTCCAGCCTCGTGCTGATGGGGGTCCACCCCTGCTACCTGGGGAGGCTCCAGCCTCGTGCTGATGGGGGTCCACCCCTGTTACCAGGGGAGGCTCCAGCCTCGTGCTGATGGGGGTCCACCCCTGCTACCAGGGGAGGCTCCATCCTCGTGCTGATGGGGGTCCACCCCTGCTACCAGGGGAGGCTCCATCCTCGTGTTGATGGGGGTCCACCCCTGCTACCTGGGGAGGCTCCATCCTCATGCTGATGGCGGTACCAATTCGTTATTGGTAGAATCCCTCTGCACCTTCCCTCCTTACTCAGGGAGAGGGGATCCCGGTCTGCGTGCATGTGGGACTGACTGTTCCGTGCACTGTCCTGAGCTCAAGCAGCAGATGTGCCCAGGCTGGTTGTGGATGACTGACCCGGATCCCGTCATTAAAATCCAACCACATCCAGGTCCAGACCTGGAAAGTGCGTTGAGCACCACTCCACCTCTCGATGCCTTGCTCATTTCCTTGCACTCGAGGCATTTTAATGATAACAGTGCACGTGCGCATTATTTCTGGGGCAAAGCTTGAATAAAACCAGGAGCCAGACAAGGAGTGCACGTCAATGCGCTCGTCCTGGGGGTTGCACGTCACACAGGCCCTGACAGAAATGGAGCTGCTTAAAAAAGAACTAAAGGTTGGTGTCAGTCAAACATGACGGTTTCTCTGGAAGATCCTGGCAGCCCGTTTCTCACTGAAGAACGGGGGGACCCAGGACGTGGACCCACCCATGTGCAGGACCTCGTCCCGGCGCTTTGAACAGGTCCAAACTTTCATGATAGTGTTTGAGTGTCAGACGTCACAGATGGACCGTCCGCTCTCATCCTTCCTCAGATCTGAACACAGCCAAACACCAAATGTCCTGTCCTGGGACGCTGGTGTTGGGGGCGGAGCTTGGTTACCCTCTGCCGCCTGGACTCTCTGCCATCCGGCGGAGGGAAAAGGACAAGGAAACGTCCCATTATTTTAGGTGGGTGATGATTTCGGGGACAAGACAAGGAATCACTTTTGGAGGGAGAATTCTTGTTTTGGACACAGCTGGAGTGTCCGGTTCTGGAACCGTGCACCATGGTGGAGTAAACCTCAGGTGATCCTCGGCACCACCTAACCACTCCCCTGAATTCACTGTGAGGAGCACCATTGTCCAACTGCTCAGGAGTTCAGGGCTTCATCCTTTGACCTTGGTGGACAGCACAGCAGTGCCCATTTTAATGCTAACTTAGATAGCGACGTCATGTAGCTGCAGAGCTACGTTGGAAGAGTTTGGATGCTAACTCGCAGCTTTTTCTGCTTCAGACATGAGTCACAGGAGACATCCTTGAGGTCTGCAGGAAAAAGCCGTCGTTCTTCACATAAGGGGAGGACGACACTCTGTCACCACAGGTGACATCACTTCAGGCTCCCAGAGGAACCAGAGGCTCACCAGTGCTGGAAGCTGTAAATATGTCCCCAAACCTCCATTCAAAAGGAACCAGAGAGGCTTCAAAAGGGTCTGAAGGCACTTTAACCAGTTCCTCTGGTCGTTCTGCTCGTTATTTTGAAGAGAGCAAAGAAGACGGGACGAGCGTGAGGAGCACAGAGGCTCCGGGGCCACTGAGCCTGCTCACTTCCTGATTCTCTGCTGTCACTTCCTGTTTGGCATCGAGCAGGTTCTCCGGACCCAAAACCAGTAAACTTGTTGCCTGCTGTCACGATCATGAGAGAACTAGTAGTAGGTGGGGACACACCTGCAGGCCTGCGGGGAGGGAGGGGGGACACAGACGGTTCACACTTCAAAGGTTACCAAGAATCACACAGAATAAACATAAACAGCAGCTGAATAAAACTATTATAAAAATGTAAATGTGCTAACTTGGAGACGAGCCTCCTGTAGATCACCACGGCTATCATCAGCAGCTTCTGTTTGGGATGGCTTAGCGATGGGGTCTTTGTCCATCCAGCTCTTCCTCGTGGTGCTCCTGCTGCCGTGTTCCTGCCAGCACATGCGTCTTCACCGTACGCTGACGGGTCCTGGTCCCGGTGAGGTTGACCTTTATGGACACCACTGATGTGGTTTCTGAGTGGATTTCAAAAAGCAATTACTCTAAAAACTCTGGGCCGATGTCTTTATTAGAGACCATTGTTTAGAAGAGGGACGACCTCTGTGGCCTCAAGAGACAAGTTACAGGAAGTCCCTCCTCCTCAGCTGTCCTCTTGCCAGTGTATAAACCTGGGGTGTGTTAGCATGTAAAACAGCTGGGGTATGGTATGCACAACCCCCCTGCTCCACTAGCCTGCTCCACTAGCCTGGTCCACTAGCCTGCTCCACTAGCCTGCTCCACTAGCCTGCTCCACTAGCCTGGTCCACTAGCCTGCTCCACTAGCCTGCTCCACTAGCCTGATCCACTAGCCTTGTCCACTAGCCTGATCCACTAGCTTGCTCCACTAGCCTGCTCCACTAGCCTGATCCACTAGCCTGCTCCACTAGCCTGATCCACTAGCCTGCTCCACTAGCCTGCTCCACTAGCCTGATCCACTAGCCTGATCCACTAGCTTGCTCCACTAGCCTGCTCCACTAGCCTGATCCACTAGCCTTGTCCACTAGCCTGCTCCACTAGCCTGCTCCACTAGCCTGATCCACTAGCCTTGTCCACTAGCCTGCTCCACTAGCCTGCTCCACTAGCCTGATCCACTAGCCTGATCCACTAGCCTTGTCCACTAGCCTTATCCACTAGCTTGCTCCACTAGCCTGATCCACTAGCCTTGTCCACTAGCCTGATCCACTAGCCTGATCCACTAGCCTGCTCCACTAGCCTGATCCACTAGCCTGCTCCACTAGCCTGATCCACTAGCCTGATCCACTAGCTTGCTCCACTAGCCTGATCCACTAGCCTGATCCACTACCCTGCTCCACTAGCCTGATCCACTAGCCTGATCCACTAGCCTGATCCACTAGCTTGCTCCACTAGCCTGCTCCACTAGCCTGATCCACTAGCCTTGTCCACTAGCCTGATCCACTAGCCTGATCCACTAGCCTGCTCCACTAGCCTGCTCCACTAGACTGATCCACTAGCCTGGTCCACTAGCCTGCTCCACTAGCCTGGTCCACTAGACTGATCCACTAGCCTGCTGCACTAGCCTGCTGCACTAGCCTGCTCCACGAGCCTGGTCCACTAGACTGATCCACTAGCCTGCTCCACTAGCCTGGTCCACTAGCCTGCTCCACTAGCCTGGTCCACTAGCCTGATCCACTAGCCTGATCCACTAGCCTTGTCCACTAGCCTGCTCCACTAGCCTGATCCACGAGCCTGATCCACTAGCCTGCTCCACTAGCCTGATCCACTAGCCTGATCCGATAGCCTGATCCACTAGCCTGCTCCACTAGCCTGCTCCACTAGCCTGCTGCACTAGCCTGCTCCACTAGCCTGCTCCACTAGCCTGCTGCACTAGCCTGATCCACTAGCCTTGTCCACTAGCCTGCTGCACTAGCCTGCTCCACTAGCCTGCTCCACTAGCCTGCTGCACTAGCCTGCTCCACTAGCCTGATCCACTAGCCTGATCCACTAGCCTGCTCCACTAGCCTGATCCACTAGCCTTGTCCACTAGCCTGATCCACTAGCCTGATCCACTAGCCTGCTCCACTAGACTGATCCACTAGCCTGGTCCACTAGCCTGCTCCACTAGCCTGGTCCACTAGACTGATCCACTAGCCTGCTCCACTAGCCTGGTCCACTAGCCTGCTCCACTAGCCTGGTCCACTAGCCTGATCCACTAGCCTGATCCACTAGCCTGCTCCACTAGCCTGATCCACTAGCCTGCTCCACTAGCCTGGTCCACTAGCCTGCTCCACTAGCCTGGTCCACTAGCCTGATCCACTAGCCTGATCCACTAGCCTGATCCACTAGCCTGCTCCACTAGACTGATCCACTAGCCTGGTCCACTAGCCTGCTCCACTAGCCTGGTCCACTAGACTGATCCACTAGCCTGCTCCACTAGCCTGGTCCACTAGCCTGCTCCACTAGCCTGGTCCACTAGCCTGCTCCACTAGCCTGATCCACTAGCCTGATCCACTAGCCTGCTCCACTAGCCTGCTGCACTAGCCTGCTCCACTAGCCTGCTCCACTAGCCTGCTGCACTAGCCTGATCCACTAGCCTTGTCCACTAGCCTGCTGCACTAGCCTGCTCCACTAGCCTGCTCCACTAGCCTGCTGCACTAGCCTGCTCCACTAGCCTGATCCACTAGCCTGATCCACTAGCCTGCTCCACTAGCCTGATCCACTAGCCTTGTCCACTAGCCTGATCCACTAGCCTGATCCACTAGCCTGCTCCACTAGACTGATCCACTAGCCTGGTCCACTAGCCTGCTCCACTAGCCTGGTCCACTAGACTGATCCACTAGCCTGCTCCACTAGCCTGGTCCACTAGCCTGCTCCACTAGCCTGGTCCACTAGCCTGATCCACTAGCCTGATCCACTAGCCTGCTCCACTAGCCTGATCCACTAGCCTGCTCCACTAGCCTGGTCCACTAGCCTGCTCCACTAGCCTGGTCCACTAGCCTGATCCACTAGCCTGATCCACTAGCCTGATCCACTAGCCTGCTCCACTAGACTGATCCACTAGCCTGGTCCACTAGCCTGCTCCACTAGCCTGGTCCACTAGACTGATCCACTAGCCTGCTCCACTAGCCTGGTCCACTAGCCTGCTCCACTAGCCTGGTCCACTAGCCTGATCCACTAGCCTGATCCACTAGCCTGATCCACTAGCCTTGTCCACTAGCCTTATCCACTAGCCTGATCCACTAGCCTGATCCACTAGCCTTGTCCACTAGCCTGCTCCACTAGCCTGATCCACTAGCCTGATCCACTAGCCTGCTCCACTAGCCTGATCCACTAGCCTGATCCGATAGCCTGCTCCACTAGCCTGCTCCACTAGCCTGCTGCACTAGCCTGCTCCACTAGCCTGCTCCACTAGCCTTGTCCACTAGCCTGCTCCACTAGCCTGATCCACTAGCCTGATCCACTAGCCTGCTCCACTAGCCTGATCCACTAGCCTGATCCGATAGCCTGCTCCACTAGCCTGCTCCACTAGCCTGATCCACTAGCCTTGTCCACTAGCCTGCTCCACTAGCCTGATCCACTAGCCTGATCCACTAGCCTGCTCCACTAGCCTGATCCACTAGCCTGATCCGATAGCCTGCTCCACTAGCCTGCTCCACTAGCCTGCTCCACTAGCCTGCTCCACTAGCCTGCTCCACTAGCCTGCTGCACTAGCCTGCTCCACTAGCCTTGTCCACTAGCCTGCTGCACTAGCCTGCTCCACTAGCCTGCTGCACTAGCCTGCTCCACTAGCCTGATCCACTAGCCTGCTGCACTAGCCTGCTCCACTAGCCTGCTCCACTAGCCTGATCCACTAGCCTGCTCCACTAGCCTGATCCACTAGCCAGCCCATTCCACCAGCTGTTTTGCCACGCTGGGATAGACCTTATCTGGGGTGGGGCCAAGCTGCGCCCCCCCAGCTAAAGGGGCTAGTCGTGATGGAAAAGCTTTCCCCTAAACCAGGCTGGGCTCCGGTGGTGTAGCGCAGCCGGCTAAAGCAAAGCAGGCTGCTAGAAAATGGCTCCAAGAGAAAGGAAGCCAGTTCCATCTGCATTTGAAGCTTTTTCTGTTCCTGAAACGTCCTCCACCAGTTCACTGACCTTCCCTCTTTGGTTAGTGGTCAGCTGGAGGAGGGACAGCCCGTCCCCCAATCAGGAGCCCCCAGAGCAGAACAGATTTGGGAGGTCAGAGACAGCAGAAGCGGTAGGACTCTTCAGGACGGCTGGATGGAGGAACACAAAAACTCCTTTTAAAAGTTCTTTTTCTCCAGCTTTTATTGAAGAGTCTACATGTTGTTACATATTGTTGTTTTGATGTCTGAAGAAGTGCTTTTAGTCATTAAATGATGATGCATCTTTTATTCCTGGACCCATTTTACTCTCTAATGCAATCTTCCGAGGAAATTTGCATGCTAATTCCATTTCCCTCAGCCTCTTTAGAAACGTGCCCCTTGTGAACCTGATTTGATGGTTTTACATTAGCAGGACGCCATTTGCCTTTGACTCTAATAGACTGCAACAACAATTACTATACACTGTCCTCCAAAATGCAGAATATCAACTTAAACAGCAGATGTAAATGCTGAGTCTATGAGCGTTTAAGGCTCCTTTTAGCTTTAGTTGGCTTCAAAACCTGAGGGGACGCTTGGGGCCAGTGACTCAGCAGCACTTCCTGTTGAACCAGCCTCTGGTAAGGAAAGGTGTCGAGGTCTCTGCCAGCGGAGCTCCTGTGAGAGGCGAGGACGTGCAAACGGAAATATCAGAGCTGTCTGAGCTGCTGCCTGTGCGACAAAAGAAGACAGGGACGCCTCCTCGGCTCCTGCTTCGGCAAATGTCCCCCCGGACGGATGAGTCTCACAAATGACACCTTTATTTGACAACACGAGACTAAAACGTTGGACTTTCACGAATTCTGAGCAGATCAAACGTCCTCCACTGTTCCGGTTCCTGTGGGCAGGTGTCTCTCACGCCCCTCCTGCCTCCAGCAGACCTGGAGACCTGTCCCCTGAGGACATCTGGCCTCATGCTGAGCCGACTGTCTCGCAGTAGCTTCGAGTTTAGCTTAGCCACAAAACAAATGCTAATTCATTTTCATTAAAAATGATTTGCAACTATAGCGGCTGTTATTAAATGACTGATGGATTAAAAGAACGGATCTGTTTTCCAGCTAGAGCCTATAGCTGTTTCTGTAGCGGGAACGTTAGGAATAATAATGTGTCCCGAAGATCCACGTGGCCTCACACGCTCTTCTTCTGTGGTCCAAATGAGGGCCACAGCTCCGAGGCGTTCCATTCTTACATGAAAGTGCCTTCATGCTGCTGAGGTTTGGGCTCACACGTGAAGATTTCCTTCTTACAGGCTTTAAAACAAGCCTATGAAGTGCAGCGACATGAAATGAAGCACGTTTCTGGTGTGGGATGAAACGACCTTCTGCCAGAGAGGCGCTCCACCAGCCCTCTGAAGCTCCAGGATCCAACACAGGTGAAGGAGAAGAGAGAGGAGAGGGTGCGAGGGGCAGGACGCTGTCTGCTAATGACCTGTAGCCCCTCAGACCAGTGCTAAAATGCTAACGTGACCCCTTTTAAGATTAAGATTGAGATTAAGATGGACTTTATTCATCCCCGTGGGGAAATTGAATTATAGTAGCAGCGAATGCAGAGTAAAGAGACAGAAAAAAATAAATACAGATAGATTAGAATGTTATAAGCATATATACAGCATATATTATAAGCATATATATAATATATACATAATATAATATATACATATTATAAGCATTACAAGCATATATACATAAATATAGAATAAATTAGAAATAAAATTACAACATAAACATTACACAATTATTGTTGAGTTGGTTTGAGTGAATTGTACAGTTTAATGGCGGACGGCAGGAATGACTTCCTGTACCGTTCCTTGGAGCA
>NW_021821632.1:445888-480888 GCF_901000725.2 Takifugu rubripes | reverse complement strand
GTGCTCCCTGGGAGACTGGATGAGTGCAGGTTGATCTTGCACCTGGGTCCTGGAGAAAACCTCAGATGTAACCTCAGACTTCAGTGCTCATGTGGAGCTGAGGCACAGCAGACGCTTCACTGAGACCTTCTCATCTACAGGTGTCAAACAGAAGCAGCGACAGATTTGTCCCCCTTTGTAGGGTTATTGGGATGGTGGAGATGCTGGGACAGCGTCCCGACCCTAACCCTCACATCCACAGGTCTCAGACCAGGGCCAGACTCCATGGTGCTGCTACCTTGGGCTAGGAGTTAGCTCTTGGTCCTCTTCCACCACTGCTTCAATTCTTCACGATCGCTCTCGCTGTCCTCTTGATTATCTCAGCGACGTCAGGAGGACAGCTCTGACCTGCGGAGAGAGCGCCACAGGCAGCAGAACCCTGATGACAGGGAGCCCAAGAAGGAGGACGGTGGACGGATGGAGCCACTGCAGAGCATGTGCAGCAGAGAGACGGAGGACGTGGCTGGAACCAGAGAATGGCTGCACCAGAACAGTCAGAAGATCATTAGAGCGATGGGATTGATGGGACCCCAGATGCAGCCTGTGCAAGGATGTGAGTCAATAACTGCTGGCTGTTAGACGTCCACAGAGCACCTGGCACCGTGCACAGGAACACCTGCGTCCACGACGGGACGACAACACTCCTGCAAAACCGAAGCAGAAATAATGCTAATTGCTATGACTGCCACATCATAAAGTCAAACCTTGGACAGAATCAAAGCGTCTGAACGCTCCGGACGCAGCAGGTGGCGGATGTGCAGCAAGAAAAACCCGGTTTTTGACCGGCTGAGCCTGATCTGCTTCTCCATCATTTATAACACACTTAGAGACTCCGTCTGATCCCGAGCGGGTCGAACACGGTGGCGTCTGAACGCCTCATATGAGATCAATTAGAGAGATCTGTTCCCTCATAAATCAATCACCCTCCCTTTCAACACTCCTTCATGATCAGCTGAATGGTGGGAAATGAAGATGGCTCACAGCCTCCATGGATAAGATCATAAATGTTCAATTTGGGTGGGGGCGATGGTGCACTGATCATAATGAGCTAATCCATTAATTAGCAACATTCTGCAGCACCGCTGAATTAATGCAGGTAGATGTGCGCGGCCTCAACCGATGTCCTCACTAGACTAGTCTTAGAATGTGTGTGTGTGTGTGTGTGTGTGTGCGTGTGTGTGAGATCAGTGATGTATATTCGTACACGTGTATGAACTCAAACTCTTTCTAAGCTTTAGCAGATGGCTGCGTTCTTAGAGAGAGACTGTCAAGGTTAATGATAATGAAGAATTAACGGGATTGATATCTAATTAGTCTGATGGATGGAGTCACAGCAGGAGCATATTGGTGAGATTGTATCAACACACACACACACACACACACACACACGCACACACACACACACACACACGCGCACACACACACACACACACACACACACACACACACACACACACACACGCCCACACACACATTTTGTGATGACATTTCAGGGCCCAAATCCCCTGGACCTTCTAAACTATGGTCGTCTCTAGCCATCCAAAGTGAGCTGAAAATGATGGGCTACTGTCTAAATGCCACACGGTCACCATCTGAAATAGAAAATCAAATGGTCATGCATGTGTAGCCGCTCATAAATATAAATGCCATGTTGGTTCTGTGAGCTTCTGGTGTCTCGGATGAATCCAGATTCCTACCACACTGTAGCCTGTGAGAAGGGCGCCAGCGTAAAAGTGTGGATTTTAAACCACTCACCCCAAATGCTGTGGGAACCCAGAGAGAACCCACCAGACGTGGGGAGAACTGGCTGCACCTGGAAGCTCTGGAGCTCGGAACATTTAGACCCAGGCCGTTGTTGTCATGAGGCGAAAGCACTGCAGCACCGTAGAAGAATGTAGAAATACCGTTCAGATTTGTTGGGGCTGAATTAAAATTCTCCACTTTCAACGAGAACAGCACCAACGGGAGGCCCCTTCATGATGAGAGTCTGTCCAGCCGTTAGGAGTGACCCAACACCAGTTTATCATCTACACAAATATATTCCCAGTTGCCTCCCAGCAGTTACTGGCCAGTGCTGCAAGCTGGGCTCTGATCGCGCCTGGCTGGGTTTCTTGGATGAGGCTGATTGATGTTTGAAGACCAAAATCACTCCATGGCTCCGGGATCCATCACAGATAGAAGATCTTTAGGCATCCGCAGGGATCAGCCAGCTCTAGTCCTGTCCCAACACTGTTCGTGATGACAACCCAAAGAGCACAAAGATGATCCTGGATCAGCCTCGAAAACTGCTTCCAAAACATGTGGGACCTTCTCAATAACGACAGGCATCGTTATGGTCTCTCAACAAGTCATTTTTAGCTCCTGATGCCATCACCAGCAATCCCAGGATGGTCGCTAAGCACCGAGAGGAGTCTTGGAGTCCCTGACGGAGGCACAGTAGGAGATGATAGCTCTATGCTAGGTTGAAAGCTCAAGCTAGTTGGCTCCTGCTACCAACTGTCTTACTCATCAATGTGAGAGTGCTGTACTCCAAGACCACCAACAGAACAAGCAGCTCCAGAGAAAACTTGCCTCACCTGCTTTGAGACCTCATGCACTCACCAGCCAATCCACCCTGGGTTTTGTTGGTTCTGTGTTTCTTCCTGCAGGGGGCGTGGATGAACCGATTTGCTACAGCTGGCGCTGCAGGCAGGCGCGCCTGTCAGCAATCTCCATCAGGCCACCTATTTAAGGACAGAGCGCCTGTCTCCCAGGGTCGGAGAGTTTTGGTGTTCCCCATGGTAGTTCTGACTCCTGTTTCCTCATCAGTGCTTGTTTGCTAACTTGTTCATGCACTTCTCCCTGCTTGTTCGAGGTCTCCATGCCGTCCTGCTGGACTGGAGAAAGTGCAGGACCCGACTCCCGTGTTGGCTCTACGCTGGAGCTCTCTGTGCCCCCCAGAAGACTGGACGAGTGCTTCCCTGAGGTCCAGGAGGACCACCACATTAATCTTTGCATAAAGACTTGTTTTTAAACTTTTACAACTGTATTTTGCCTTCTTTCGGGTCCTGTAAAAACCCATACCTTAACAGGTTTAGGCCTGCAATGTCTTCATGAAAGTCATCCCTGTAAGGCAGCAGGAGCAGATAACATCCCTGGGTGGGCTCTTAGAGCATGGACCAGTGAACTGTCTGCTATTCTCACCCACATCTTTAACCTTTCCTTCAACCAGCGCACCATACCCTCCTACTCCAGGACCACAACCATCCTCCCAGTTACTAAGTGCCCACCAGCAGCCTGAATGACAACAGGCTGGTAACAATGACTCCGATCTTAATGAAGTGTTTTGAGAGTTTTCGGTATACCAGTCACCCTGGACCTGCTGCGGTTTCCCCATGGGTATACCTCAGATTATTCTCTCTCCCGCCTGGAAGAAAGACTCCGATATCAGGATGCTCCTCGTGGACCACACAAACGGTCTCCCCTGTGTGACTGGCTCCTGGACTCTGGCTGGCGGGCCTTAGTGTACCAGGTTTGGAAGTAGGACTTCAGCCAGCATCATCACAAGCATTGGCACCAGTCAGGGACGCATCCCCGGCCCCCATTCTCTACACCGGGGCCCCTCAGTAGGCAGACTCCAGTCCAGTCTTTTTCTACAACACCAGCACACAAAAGAAGAGTCCCGTATATTTTGTTCCGCCAGTGGCTTTTGAACAGGCGCCGCAAAGACGACCAGGTCTTTCCCATTAGAACGACAGCCAGAGAGCCAATTGACACAACAGCTGATTAGAACAGTTGAAAGAGAAAACAGTTTGGAGATGAGAGGACGGATGCGTATGTGCTCTGTGTCTCCTCTGAGTGCCGATCCGGAGGAAGAAGCTTCACTCCAAGACTCAACGAGACTTCTCTGTGTCCACAGTTTAATGAGATTTTGAGTATTCCTCGGAGTGAAGCTTGTGCGGAGGTTACAGCAAACCCTGTCACAGGTACGCCTCCTGGATTCGCCCTAGACTCACCTAACTGGGCGCGCCGAAGCGTGGCGACCGGCGGATGGGAGGCGCAGATCCGTAGCCTGCTCTGACCTTGCTCGGTTTCATCGCTCTTGTTCATTTGAGTTCTGCGTCTTGTTCGTGACAGTTTGTCTCTTCCTGCTTTGAGGACCTGTCTGATTTTCATTCTGTGACTCAGAAGCTGCGGTGGAAAAAAGCAACTGAAAATGAAGAGAAACCAAGAAACGGTTTAAGGAGCGTTATTCCGTGGTGCGGCTTTAATGAATGTTCCTGTTTGAGTTGTGACATCTGAAAAGATGCTTCTCTTAAGTCATTGATGAATCCACGGTCGTCTTCTTGTCATTTCTTTTCCGAGTCGTGGTTAAATGATGTTGCAAGGCCTACAGAAACTGATCCGACGTGATTCAATAGCACAAAGCAGATTTAACTGAAGACCCTGCTCACCTTCAACATCATGGTGGGTACCGACGGCACGGCCGTGACCGGCCTCATCACCGGCAGGGACAAAGCAGGCCGATCTGGAAGGAATCAGAAGGAGGCCAAATGCAACTTGCTCGACAGCTTCTGTAGCTTCGTCCTGACCTTCTGCATCACTGGAGGATGACAGCCGCAGCCTCGGACCCGTTGAGCTCCCATTGTCAGACGTCTTTCTTCCAGGTTAAGTCAGACGTGCCATCTCTGCCTGCTGATTGGTGCTGTGCTGCCTTGTTTTGGTGCGGTGGGATCCGGCTCCTCTGCCTTGGCTCTTCTCCACCTCCAGCGTACAGCAGGAGCTCCCCGTAGGGGCGTCTGCACAACCTGAGAGTGGCCTCTGGGGTTTCTACTCCCGGCTGTGTCAACTCTTCCACTAAAGTGACCCGGCCTTCGTTTCAACTTGAACTCACTGATCACTTAGACGTGTTTTTACAATAGAAACAGGAAGGTTTTAGTGCTGCTGTTCCCAGTAATTCTGCTTTCAACCAGTATGGATAGTCAGGCTTTTATTTCCCGTTCGGACGTTTGTCCGGGTTCTATCTTGCTTCCCTCCACCACAACAGGCTGAGTTGTAACAGGCAGCACGACTGCTAATAACCACAGATTGCTGGGAGGATCACCACTGCCCTCCTGGCAGGGTCCAGATTCTGAAGAACCCCAGCCAACCCCATCATGGACTGTCCACACTTGTGTCCTGGGGTCCACAGGTAGGGGAACCAGGAGCTGCAGGTTAAAGAGTTGTTTTCCTGTGTAAACAGCTGACAGGAGTCCATTAGCATGCTCCCTCAGTGCTGACTGTTGACTGACTCTGAACACCTTCAAGAACATTAATAACTGCCCTCTTGTCGGACTGATGCTGAATTGCCACATGCACATGTAGTTGATTATGGGCTGGTTTTTTTCTTGCACTAGCGTCCTTTGGACCCCTGCGGTGTTTTTATGTGTTCACTGGCTGTTTACACTTTTCATTTGCACACCCTGCTCCTCTTGGAGCTTCAACATGCTGTTCATAATGAGGGGTCATCTATTTTTCTGCTCTCTGGCATTTAGTTTCTCAGCAAGACAGAAATAATTGTCTTTGTTGCTTCCTCCAGCACTCTTCCTGTCCCGAGGCTTCCTTTGTGTTTGTCCGATTGTATCTGAACTTACTGTTACTTCTTGATTTTAATGGATTTCTAATTCTTCAACTCTGGAATGATCTTCACATTTATTGCTGTTTCCTTTCCCGATATGGTTCGATCTTGGACCGAGCCGCCTTCCCAACTGGGCAGATGAGTGAGCACTGGAATCAGGTCCTATCAGAGACAGATGGGACCAGTAGTGATTAATGAGGACACTGGTGTCCAACCGTCTTCTCACTATTGTTCTGACAGGAGCGGCGCTTACCAACGTTTCCAACGTTCCAGACGACACGCCTGTAAATATTGCAAGCTTCAAAGCTGTTGTTCGTTGATTAAAAGTGATTCTCTGGGTATTTTTATCCAGTCAGGACTCAGAAAACAAAAACCAGAAGAAAGAAAAGAAAGAGCTGAGTTGGTTGAGAGGACACATCGACTCTTCCCAGCATCCGAGCAGGACGTCGTTTCCTTTAACTGCGAGTTTTGATTTGACAGTTCTGCTCACATCACCTGCAAAAAGACATTTTTTCCGCGTTGAAGCTGAAAATAAAAGGCGTAAGCACACAGAAAGCTTTAGTGTTTGGCAGCAAACAAATCTAACAAGACTTGGGGCATCTGGACAGATGAATGAAATGAATGAATCATCTCTGGTGTTTGAAGTAGACGCCGTGAACTGGTGGAACCACATTTCCTGGCTTCCTTTGGAGCTCCACTTTATATTGAAAGACTTGCATCCAAGTGGGAAAAGAGCTGAGTCTTTAATCTGCTTGGTAAAATAAAAGTGTTCACTCAGCTTTCAGGGCTCCAGGAGACACTAAAACTATGGAGGAATGTTGGTGAGTTGAGTGAAAAGCAACAGTTTTTAAAGTGCTGAGGGCAGAAGAGGAGGATGAGGGCACCAATCAAACATCACTCTGCACATGGACCAGGCCTGCTAGATGATGCTCAGGTCCTGGCCCACGTTGAGCTCATTAGAACTCAGCACAGACTGACGTGGTCTGTGCTGAGTCAGAACCTCTTCCTTCATCCTCCCACCCTCCTACGGGTGAAGGGATGAGGGGTTGGAGATGAGCCACGCCGGTGTTGTTTCCTCATTACTGCGATTGACTGCAGCATTCTTACATCAACATGAGCTATTTCTCCTTCTTCTAGTATCGTTTCCGTTTGACTACAGGCTGAAATGCTTCTAAAAGATGAACCTACCTTGGTTTGGGTATCGGTCATCTCTTCTCTTTCCACAGGCAGTTCAGGTCAATCTACAGCTATAACGGAGGGATAATTGTGTCAGACGGTTGGATCAACGCAAAAGGCAACAAATAAAGCTGGAGGAGAACAAGCATCAGTTGGGAGACGGCCCAGGAGCCGGTCAGCTCCTCCATTAACGCTGGGTCTATGCCCGCTCAGAGCAGCTGGGGGCTTCGGGGAGGCTTTTCCTCAGAGCTGGGAGGATGAGTTGAAGGACAAGGCGGTGCCTGACGATGTCGCGCTCATGCCCGGCCTGACTCCAAGAGCGTCCTCCTGTCCCATCACTTGTTTGTCTTGGTGGAGGAAGCCGTCCTGGGCTGTAACTGGGCCCCGTCACAGCCCATCACAGCTGGACCGTGTTTACGAGGGGCTACGTTTCCGTCCCACTCTTTCGTCACCCTTTCAGACACCAGTGACGCTGCACCTGAGTCACACCAACCCTCAGGGGCTTCAGGGTTTAGGCCCACATGCTGTAGGTGGCACAGTTCAACACTCAGGCTTTCGGAGGCTCCAGTTCTCTTATAGTGTTCTATTCTCTTGTTTTGGTAGTCACTCCTGATTTAAATCCTCTTCCAAGACCGAGGGTGGAAGACTGTCGGTCTGTTGTGGAGCTGGTGGATAGCTGGTGTTGCAGTCCGGAGTTTTCAGCGTCGACAGCTGCGCTGGACACATGGCACCTGCGCTGATGTCGTGAAAACAACTCGCTTCTTATGCGCCACATGGCGCCAAACATTTTCAACAGCCCCAAAGAGAAATGACTGTTTAAAACCATTTTCCAAGGTGGTAAATTCCGTGCAACTGCATGTAAGAGATAAAACTCCAATATGATGTGAATTCAGGGGGAAAGGATGACAGGGCTGGTGTGGAGGCACAGGTAAAGATAATGCAGCATCCACCACCCCCGCTGCGTCTGCTAGCTACACAACGCGCCACCATTTCTCCATCGAGCTGGAACGTGCACAACTGGGCCCCACTCTGGATGAAGGAATTCCCGAACATGCCAGCGTTTAAATATTGCTGCCACTGAGCAGTTGCTGGATCTCCAGTCCATACAACTGGGATGAGAAACGCTTTTCTGCGATTGCATTTTCCACATCATTTTGGTCAATATTTACATTCAGGCTGTAACAACGATCGAGACGTCGGGAGAAAATTGCTTTGAGAATTGCTCACAGCTGAAAGTCGAGGGATGAGAGGGCTGATTGAAACGGGGACTGTAGGAAAAAGGTCTGAAAATAAAGCAGAAGCATTTCTGCTGCGTCTGATTGCTCATTGCAGCACCGGTGATTTGATTTTAATTGGCTAATTGGAGCAGGATGTGGCAGCCTCCAAAACACTGAAATAGGAAAAAGCAGATGGAAAAACAGAGGCAATATTCAAGGGGAAATGTCTTTAAACATTACGGCCTCATTTCGCTTCATTTTGACGCGGGCAACGCGCTTAAATAAAGAAGGTTGTGTTTAGCCGCCTTGGTAAACTAAAGAGATTAGTCGTAATTTCGGAAGTGAGGCGCTGTCTCGTTCCTGATCTAGGTCAACGTTCGGCTGCGCCGCCAGCGAAGGGCTGTGAAACGTCTTTGACACTTGCTAATGTGCCGACCATTGGCAGCAGCGTCCTTTAACGCTGAATCACGCAGAGCGGAGCTTTGATCTTGTCTGGCTAACACAACGTTTCCAGATGGTCTGCAACATCTGCGTTGTGATTAGAGATGAGATCGTTTGTTTGCTCTTCAACCCCCCCGAGACGCATTAAGGATCCATCCGTCCTGCTTTAGTTCTCTGATTTTTGCAGGACTCTATGCTGTTGCCTCAGAATAACTTTAAAAATCCCCCAACAATGTGTTTCTCTCTCCAAGCTGCATCTCTATAAACAAAGCCGGAGCCCAAACCTGACAGTTTCACAGACTTGGCTTTTATTGGCTGCTCCCGTGTTTACTCATGCAGCGCCTAAAAAAACCCAGGAGCTACTCTGGGTCAAAAAATAGAAACAGGTCAAGAACGTGTTGAGATTCCTGCCAGCTTGCAGCTTAGTGCCCCTTCAGAAGTCATAAAAAATTGACTGTGCTCCACTGGTGAGTGCAGCCACAGATATTATACAACACACAGCATTTCGGCCCCGATCCGACGTTTAAGGGATCAGAGGGATTCTCACCCATAGAAAAGTGCATCTGAACGCAGGACTTTACCAGAAACGTGCCCTCAAGTCATGCACGCTGAAGGTTACATCAGCCATTCGCTCAAGTCAATCAATAGTCCTTTATTTATTATAGTGCTCTTAAATGCCGACCGCAGCCTTGCGCGGGGAATATCGGTGACCCCTGTCCCGTTAATGCTTGGGTGGAAAATGCTCCACAGCTCCAGACTGACAAATGGAGACGTCCAAAAGAATGCACAACCGCAGCGAGCTCTTAGGGTAATTATTACCTTTGCCTTCACCTTAAACAGTGAATTCAAGTCTCTGATGTTTCCGAGTTACTCGCAGCTCCAACAGTCCGGTTCAATCAATGTAAAAGGTTTGTATAGAAGAATGAACGGGTTATGGGCTGTTTCTGCTGGAGCAACGGATGGCCAGATGCTGAGCTTCACGTAGGATGACAATACGCACTTGTAGAAGAAGCCCTGAGGACAGGACCAATCAGAGGAGCGAGACAAGCAAACTCTGATCTTTAAAGAAATAGACAATGTTCTCAGCTTTAATCTGAGCCAAACTACGGAGCATGGGAGTAGAAGCTTTCATCACAGTGTCCACTTCAACATTTCTCAGCATGTTAAATGCTCCAGGAGATACGACGAAGAAGAGAACTTGATATTGCTTGGATCCGTCCATCTGCTTCAGAGCGTTCGTGAGGACGTCCATCCTGCATCTCCTCCTGCAGGGTGCGCACGTAGGACTTTGTAGATCTTAAGAGACCTGTTGGAGAGCCCACACATGGAGACATAATATCAGGACATTGGCCAGCTTTGATGGCTCTGTGTGTGATGCGCTCCGATAAGCTCCACAACACACATCAAGACTCTGTCCCACCACCGACCCAGAAGCCCGTCCTCTGAGGGACAAAGCCATCATCTGGTGCGTGCCTCCTCGTCTTCACTCCCTTCTGTTTGGTCCTTCGCTGACAGACAAATCTCGTTGATATTTTAAAGGCAGGAGACTTTGCAAGGTACCGAATCCATCACCGCCCAGTTCCAACGAGCTTTTCTCCTGTCTGAGGCTGCGGCTAATGAGATTAGCCGAGCAAATAAGCTGAGAAGTGTCCGTCGAAGCGCTGCCTCCATCAGCGTCACGTGTTGCTGTCAGGGTGCAGAACGTCTCTACCCACAGTGCTGCTACAGGATGCCGCTTGATTTTTAAAAATGGGCCGTGTCAGTACACACACCTACACACAAACACACAGGTTGCTGGTCGGAGGGGGGGCTGGGCCGTTTGCTGGCGGACTGCTGATGGGGGAAAGTGGAGGAGGTTAGAAGATGTGCACCTTGGTGTTCCTACATTAATCCTGTCTGTTTGTCCGTTAGAGGAGAACATTCTGCTTCTGTTAACTGTTAACACACCAGCACAGCGCTCTGATTTAGCTCTGATCGGCTAAAGCGTTTCATGCTAACCCTGCTGTGGCTCCGTCATTAGAGGACCAGGCGTCCCCTCGTAACCCACACGCTGTCCCTGAGCTGAGGACTTTAGCGGCCCAGACGCCGTCTCTGCTTCGCCTGCGGCTGCTGCATCCCGAAGAGACAAAACTCAAGCTCAGTCCCATCACATGTGACTTTAGAGCTGCGCGCTGGTGTGTTCCAAGCTGTGTGTCTGTTTTATTTCTATCTGTACTGCACCAGTTCTGTGCACGTCGCGCCTCTTACTGCATCACTAGAAACTCAGTCATTAGAACCTCGAGATGATTCTACAAGTTTAGAACGTCTCAACTTTCTTCATCGCACGGTGGTGGATTTTCCCTCCTCGCATGGACGTTTTCCACCTGTGGCTCCTCCCCTTTTTCCTGTGTGTATTTTCCTGGTCATTTGGACTCTGGTTTCCATCGGTGACCCTGGTTAGCTTTGGTCTCAGTCCATATTCAAGAAATGATGCTAATAGAGCTTGTGTCCTTAATGTGGCCAATACAGTCTCTGCCATTCCTAATTTCTTGGAAGAGAATACTTTTAATTAACACCAATATTTACCTCTGGACATGGGACTGCCCACCTCTGTTAACGCAGGCTAATCCTCCAGACGATGCAGGTGATGCCCTTTAGTTCAGTCTGAATGTGACAAAAGCTCTCTGGATGTCAAACATCAGGTTGGAATGAATCCCCGATTCCCACCTCCAGTGAGGGTCAACTGGGCCGGCTGGTGACCATCTGGTGGGATGGTTCTGTGACATCACACGTGTGAGGACAGGAGCACAGCAGGAGTCCTTTTATTCTGCTGCTGGCAGAGGCTTCATGCAAGGTTTGTTTGACTGATGGAAGGCCTGATTATTGTGCTGTAATGCTGTACTTATTGTGAGTAAACCTGTTGGGACCTGAGCCTGTTTGGCGCCATGTTGACATCCACATTAAAGCCATAAAACATGCTAACATCAACAACGTCTGTAACGAGGCTGCGCTTCGGTTCCTAACCCCGGCATGAATACATATGTTTAAGTTACATCTGTGAGCCACTGACGGATCACACGCCGTGGCCTCCTCATCGCTCCGCTCATCGTGGGGGTGTTTTCAAACCTCTGAGATATCTCTTCCTGCACCTTGAGCTTCAGGGCCAGAAAAAAGTTCAACCCACATTTACAAAAGAAAAAGGTAGAGCAGCAGCAGCAGGTGGAGTGAAATGAGATTAAAGCTCCGCCATGTTGCAGAGGCAGCACACAAACATGCAGCTCCTGGCTGTTTTTCCACAGCCCCACTTTTGTAACCATGGAATTCTCTCATCTTTATTTCAATTTTTTTTTAGTTTATTTATGTTTTTCCCTAAATTAATGCCAGTTTTCCCTTCCATGCTGCAAAAAGATAAAATTCAACAAATGACTGCTTTCAAACTGACTGACTAATTCCAGCAGCTGATCAAGGGGCCCAACAGGCAGGCTGCAGCATTACAGCCTTCCAGGAGCTGTTTGAGCTGCCAGCGGGGCCACGCTGGGGTTTGATTTGTGCTCTCTATTCATCTGGGTACAGGAAAAAGGGATTGTGTGTACATTTCCACACAGATCTCATGGCAGAAGGACTCCAGTTCTGTTGAGAAGACAATTGTATATGCATGAATGCTTTGTGTTGAAGAGACAAATTCAATTAATGCAGCTGTCGATAAACCTGAAGTTATGAATAACATTAAGGAAACTGCATCCTGGGAGAGCTGGGAGGCCGATGATTGGCCCAAGTCGCCGGTGGAATCTAATGAGGATCCTCAGCTCAATCCTGTTGTACATCAGCTCCTTCTTGGCTTTACCGTCAATGCTTCCCCTCACAAGCGGTTTAATGAACCAGCAATGAACAGAAACCAAAAATCAAACGCATCAAACAAACACGAGCTGATTTATCCACAATTCCTCCCAGTCCTTCAGGTCAAACGTCATTCTTGGCAGAGGAAATTCAACTGGACGAGGCTTCGTTTTCTTCAGCTCTAAATGCACTGGTGGGCTTCCCAGAATCCCATCTACTGTGCTGGTTTACTGAATGCTGTTGTTAGTGGTAGGTAGCGGTAACTGGAAGGACAGCTGGATCCTGTCCTGAGGAGTTGTCCCAACCAGGAGAACCAGTTCCTGATGTGGTTCTTGTCCTTCCCCTCCTCCCTTGAAGGTACCAACTGTGCTCAGTGGTTCTGGGTTTGTATCACACCCAGCTTGTGCTGTAGAGCACGATGGGAGCCAAAAAGACGGCGCCGGTCTGTGTCGGTGCTCAGGGTTCAGTGTTGAGGCAGCTTCAAGGTGTCCTGCAAAGGTCCTTGACATCTTCACCAGTGTCCATGACTCTATGATCCAACCAAAGCAAAGTGTCAGCACACAACATGGGTTGTGGTGAAGGGAGGATGCAGGTGAACAGTAAGGTGACATTGCTGGTGACCATGGTTTCCACTGTCTAATCTGAGGCTCCTTACCTGGCCAGCTGAATCCAGGGAGCTCCTGATGTGCTGCTGGGTTCAGGAGATGAAAGGCTCTCCAGACGGAGAGACTGAGAGCAGCTTTTGATGGAGGACCTGCAAACCAAAAGCCTTCAGACTGCACAATATAAACTAACAACACACACACACACACACACACACACACACACCTCAGACCAATTATCCTTCCATCTGGGGGCGCTACAGAGACATCAAATCCTGCATCTCCAGGTTGAAGAACAGCTTTCTTCCCCTCTGCCGTCACTGAACACCTGGTGAAAACGCCCCCATCTGTGCTGCCACCTCAGCCTGCATGAGCCAGGAGGATAAACCCTCGATGAAGACCTTGACAGGATGGGGTTTCTGAGGGCTTTAACGGCCAAGACAAACTAAAAAGAGGGACTCTGGAGGATGGGGGGATATTCACACAGGCCAATGAGAGCAGGTGAACAGACGAGTGGTGGCTGAAGGAGGCAAGTAGGGCAACAAAAGGTAAATGAGGGTTGGGTGGGTGAACTGGAGTTACATCCTGCTGGAGCTTACTGAGATGGTGCAGGAGCTTACTGAGATGATGGGCTGCAGGTGTGAGAGGAGAGCACGAATGGGGGGGGGTCAGGGCAGCCACCCCTGGCTGCATAGACAGGGGAGGCGGACAAAAAGAGACAGAACACAAAGGGCAGGGAAGCACCAGGCTAAGAGACCAGCCTGGACCATCCAACAACACTGGACAAGCAACCAGCACACACACACACACACGCGCACACACACACACACACACACACACGCGCACACACACACACACACACACACACACACACACACGCACGCTGCTGTCTCTGGTCCTGAGGTCAAAGGTACAGGTGTTCTGCTGCCCCAGAATGGGTCTGGACCAAAGCTAACCTGGAAACGGGATATTTTGCATGATTAACCCTGTACAGCTGTAATAAGGCCGCTTCCCAGTTCGCTCTCCACTCTTCTTCCCGCCTGATTCTTTTTTAAATGAACTCGATAATGAGACAGGATGAGCTGCTGCTGCAGCCTAGTTCATTACCTGGGGACTCCTTGAAGACAGAGAGAGAGATGTTTCCCCTCTCGTCTCGTCTCATCATCAGATATTGTTTCCATGTTGATGTTCCATGATGAGATTAAACAAGCCTTTGTTTCAGGAACAAACCCCCGCCGGCTGCTACGGGATCCAGCCAGCTATGACCGGAGCAAACCCCTGTTATTTCTTGTTTGTTTTGACTTTAGGAGAGAATGAAGGCTGCAGCGTTAAGAACCTCAGCACTCTGGAGAATCCGGGTTCCTCCACCACAGGCTGCAGCGTCTGGCTCAGATGATTTGCATCCTGATGTGGACTCCTTTGCAGGAGCTGCTGCAGCAGATGCAGTCTGTAAACCCTCGCTAGCAGAATTAATAGGACACGTGTTGCTCGGGCAGCCTGTTAGCTCGTCTTTGGGAAGAGCAGAAAGAGCCTCGCTGAGTGGTGCCATTATGAGGGTCTTTTCTGTAAACATGGGCTCCTTTATTAAGCGGGTTTTTCCTGGCACCTGTTGTTCCTGCCCCGGGGAGGGATATGTGGCTGAAGCAGGGAGGCTGTAAATCTGCTGCAAGGACCTCCACACGTGCTGCACAAACATCTGCAATTCAAATAGGACAGCAAACGGTTTTAAATAATTAAAGAGGGAGACGGTCGGAGCTGCCCAGTTTGATCAGCGCGGCGGTGTGGAGAACGACTCCGAAAGACTCAGATGTGACCGAGTCCTTTCAGCCATTTGCATTTCCTAATTTGCAGAGGGTGGAGGGTATTTCTGACAGCAGCCCCGGGGTTCTTATTTGGACTGTGAACGACTGGATTTTTATGCAACCATGAATCCAGAAAACAAGGGGAAGAAAAAGAACAACAGATCCTTTTTTTAATTGTAATCCTTTGATGGCAGAGAAAACACTTTTGTTCTTTTGCTCTACCATATTGGAGAACCTGATGAAAGAACATCTGCTTCCCTCTGGGAAGCGTTTCCAAGCAACGCGACCGATTCTTTCCAACTGCTTAGGAAGACTGACAGCAGACAGAAGCCCCTCAGGCTTTCACCAACACAGGAATGTCAGAAGTCAGCGAGTGCCGTTTCATAAATGTTGCTAATGTCTGAGGACGGAGAGCTGAGAAGTTTAAAAGGGCCTCCTCCTGGCAGCCTGCAGCTGTCAGGCTTTATCTGCATGTCTGATTGCTGCCGGTGACCTTCGCAGCTCCAGAGGTGAACAGTGAATCTTCTTCCCAGGATCCAGTGTTGATGTAATGGCAGCAGCTCTTAGCTGGTTCCCTGTACGTGCAGCAGTCCGAACACTGAGGTGGGGTCCAGGATTCCGGGTTGTTTGGTTTTTTCCTGCAGGGGGCGTGGTGGAGCCATGCTCCTGCCACAAGGTGACGCCTGCAGTCAATCAGCAATCTAGCCGCCTATTTAAGGACTAAACTCCTCCCTGCCAGTGTCGGAGTATTTGGGTGTTTTTGGTGACTTTGTTGGATTTGGAATATTTGGGGGATTTTGGCCTCTTGTCTTTGGTGCGTTCCCCTGCTTGTTTGAGGTCTTCATGCCGTCCGGCTGGACTTCTGAAACGAGCAGAACCCGACTCCTGTGTTGGCCCCGCGCTGGAGCTCTCTGGGCCCACCAGAGGTTTGAACTAGTGCGTCCCTGCAGTCCAGGAGGACCGCCATTTTTTGTGTTGGTTAAATAAGACCTATCTTTGGACTTTTCATCACTGCGTTCTTGCCTGCTTTCGGGTCCAGTTAAAACCCAGACCCTAACACACTGAGCCTGGGTCCTGCTGCACCAGCGCCGCACTCTGCACTCTTGGTGATGTTGCCACCATCTCCTTAAATTACCATGGAACATTTCATTGTTATTCATTTATTATTTTAGCTGCAGTCCCTCAAATGTTTCATTTATTTCCTCAACAAGTGAGGCTGTCGCGACTGAAGGTCAAATGTGGGGTTCCCCACGGCTCACTGTTGGGACCATTACCGTTTATTTTGTATGCAGATGACAGGAAATGATTCTGCTGTGGGGACAATCTGGATCTACTCTTGGATCCAGCAGAAAATGATCTGCACATGCTGAAGAGCTGGTTTGATTCAAATAAACTGAGTAACAAAACCAACAATAACTAATATATTATTGAGGAACCGAGCAACTGAACCAGCGTGTGAAATCCAATTTCTAGGAGGAACAATTGACAATAATAAATGATGGCAGAAGTTATGTCTGGAAAACAATATCCAAATCAAGTGCAATATGGAATAAAGTCAAAGAATTCCTTGAACACTGACGTTCTGCGCCTCCATTCTCCCAGACACGTCCTCTCGCCCGGACATACCAGACAAACACAGATCCAATAGCAATCATCAATTATGAATAACCAAGCAAACAGCCCTTCATCCCACTCAAGATACCTCAACTCAACGACCTTGTTGATGACAAAACGACTCGGCTCCTGCAGAAAATGAAACACAAGCAGTTGCCACGTTGCATCTAAGAGTTCAAACGGGTCCAGCCTGGGGCGAAGGTGTTGATCAAAAAACCCAATTAGAGCGAACAAAAGTGTAACTTCACTGTGTCACCCAAGGGAGTCAATGTGTGGCAGCGATTGACACGCACAACAGTGAGCAAAGGGAAGTGAACGCCCATTTCGAGAGAATGACCTGGATGAGCGTACGGTTGGTTGGGAAGTGAATATTTAAATGGGATATTTTTTATTGCTGCTGCGTCTCCTTCGGTTCCTTGGTCTTCTTGGGTTCCAGCAGAAAACCTGCTGCCTTCCTTGGTTTTGTTCTAAAGACGTTTCTTAGTTTTGCTGTTTGTGCGTGAACCTGTTGCAAATAAACTCAACACTAAATAATAATATGGGATAGCTGTCCTCCCCCCACCTCCTGCTTTACTCCTTAACTGTTAAAGAGATGAAGGAAGTGACCACAGTGACATCAGCAGTGATTTCCTCACTTTTCCTTTGATCTCTCTTGAAGCTGACCTGATTTGACTGATAGCAATTGGAAACCGCTTTGATTTGTTTGACTTTAATAGCAAAAGTAAAACTGAAAATGTGATGAAATGCTTTCAGTGCTTGTAGGCCTGTTTTCAGCTGCTGCTGGAGCTGATTGGATGTTCTTCAGCAGAACTCTGTGACCTGCAAAATGTCTGTTTGGCATCAATATTGATCATTTTAGATGAAAAGAAGCCCTTTTCTTTAAGATAGTTGCATCTAAATAGTCAGAAAAGGGTTATAAATCTTTTCGATGGACTGTACGTTTTAATTCATGTTTGCCCCCTTAATCTTTAACACGTCAAAATTTGGCTCTTTAGATGTCATTTTTACCCGCCGGCTGCAAAGAAAAGCCCTTTTACCCCGGATTTGGTGGTTTGATGTGTGATTATATTTGCATGTGTCTCATGTGTCCAGGAGCTGCCGAGTTCGTACCCTCAGCAGATACAGTATGTAGATGAGAGAAGCCTCAGAGAGGTCAGGCCTGCGAGTTGGAGGGTGTTTGGAGTCTTCTGATGAGCTGTGGACGTGTGGAATTCACCCCAGCATGATGGGGTCAGTCATCCAGACGTCGACCAGTAACGGACCACCAGGGAGTTCCATTCTCTGAGAGACTATCTGACCAAAAAAGTGGTCATTCTGCGTCTACAAACACCTGGATGGGGGATTTAAGATGTGTCCTTCAAGCCAGCCAGTCAGTGTTGGGAAAACTGTGTTTCCACTCCTGAGTTCCACTGACATGACATTTGGTGTGCACGTACACACACACACACACACACACACTGTGCTGGGAGGCCAGAGGTCAGTGATGACAGAATCAATAGTGGGCTAGTAGCAGTAGTAGGTCATATGTTCGAGGAACAGAGCTGCCTCCACCAACCAGAACCAGACAACAGGTGTCCATGCATGAGGACCACCTCCAGGACCACCTCCAGGATCTGACCCAGTAGTTTAAACTTGCATGTTTGTTGGTTTCCTAATTTCTTCTCTTGCAACAGTGATAAAAACAGGAGAACCCAGCGCCTTGATTGCACGTTTGCATTCCAGTCGTGACTCGGGGTCCTGGGCGTTTGTCTTGGTGTGCTTTGGTGGTTGTTTTCCTTGTTCATGCTCTCTTCTTTCTCCAGGGGCCGTGCTGGAGCTGTGGCTGGTGACAGTCACACCTGCGGCCAATTGTTAATCGACTGGCTAATTAGGCCCTGGGCCCCTGGTCACCAGTCTTGATGTTTTGTCAGTGTTGCGGTCAAGGTGGACTCAGGTTCTTACCTTTTTTTGAGATTTAAGATTTGTAATTGTGTTTGGTTTTCTGCTCAAGGTTACCACGCCTCCCTCCTTTGGAGAAGGAACGCGCAGGATTGTTTTCTCGTGCCGAGCGTAGCTTCCCCCCACAGTGCCTGAGGCTTCTTTGTGTTTTCAATTAACCCTTTGGAGACCTAGTTGGCTGTTTCCTGTCTGAATTCAGGTCCTGGTCAAACTAAACCTTAACAAACTCCGTATTAGCTGGAACATTAATGGAACGCAACATAGCAAATAAAGTCAATTGTCTTTATTTCTCTCTAATGTATTTTGGCAGTTCGGAGGCTCTTAAGATGATTTTTTTTTTTAAATATCGCATAAATTTAGTTATGTCTAAAATTTCCCCCCCATTTTTTCATTGACTGTTAAGTTTGGATTCCAGAAATTCCCACTAATTCCTACTAGAATGAACCCACAACCAAAGCAGTGAGAGCTGCAGGAACCACTCTTGCTCCTCCAAACACAGCAGCAGGCTGTAGCAACAATAGCTGCATCCTGTCATCCACTGAAGAAACACGGATCTCCGAAGCTCCTGAAAAGGTTCCTGTCACAGGTAATCAATAGAAGCCCTGTTGGCTCCAGCTCCACCTGAGCTCTCACAATAGAAGTCAACACAGGCTGGCTTGTTCCTGGCAGAGGACAGCACCACACCTGTGGCTCTCATGGAGCCTGCTGATGAGGCTCCATGAGAGAGAAGAGGGATGCAATCAAATGGGATGGAGGGAGGGAGGGATGGGGGGGTGGATGAATGGGTGGGTGGATGGATGGAGGGATGGGTGGATGGAGGGAGGGAGGGGTGGATGGATGGAGGGAGGGATGGGGGGATGGGGGGGTGGATGAATGGGTGGGTGGATGGATGGGTGGATGGATGGATGGATGGAGGGATGGGTGGATGGATGGGTGGATGGAGGGAGGGAGGGATGGGGGTGGATGGATGGGTGGGTGGATGGAGGGAGGGATGGAGGGAGGGATGGGTGGATGGAGGGAGGGAGGGAGGGAGGGAGGGAGGGATGGATGGAGGGAGGGATGGGGGATGGGGGGGGTGGATGGATGGGTGGGTGGATGGAGGGATGGGTGGATGGAGGGAGAGAGGGATGGAGGGAGGGAGGGATGGAGGTATGGATGGGTGGATGGATGGATGGAGGGATAGATGGGTGGATGGATGGATGGGTGGAGGGATGGAGGTATGGATGGGTGGGTGGAGGGATGGGTGGATGGATGGATGGAGGGATGGGTGGATGGGTGGAGGGATGGAGAAATTAATGTCATTATATATTTCAGTCACACATCAAAACTGACCATTTTCGCCTGTTGACCTGCAGCCTTTAATGGGGGTTTGAGCGAATGTTGTTCTGGAAAAAGTGTCTTCAAAACAAGAATCGTTGTCTCCTTTGAAAGACCAAAGCGTTCCCCGGAGTACTGACAGGAATTTGGTGGGACAAGAGCTGTCAAACTGCTTTCACATGATGAGACGCAGCTCTGATGACTGGGTCAGTAGGATAGGAGACGCGTCACCTTGGGACGTTTTGGGGCAGTGTTTAATAAAGGAAATCAGATTAGCAGGAAAGGCGGTTTAGGGAGCGATTCCGTCCTCAGCAGGGTCACACTCTTCTATCAAAGGCCAGTTTTAGCCTGTGTGAGTACTGAATGGCTTTGGTAGAGTTCCCCCACGTGACCTGCTGTTGTTACATTACTGCTCAGAACAGAAGCTTCTCTTTGATATTGGATGGTAGAGGAACAAATTCGCTATCTCATGGGCCGCCCAGGGGTCAGATCCCCAGATTGGATATTCTTGTTTGTCGGAGTTATCTCATCTTACACCACATATGGCTCTTTCAATCTGAGTTCTCTGCTGACTGTGCTTGTATTTCAAATATACTCTGTGCAATAAAGTGTTGCGTTCCTGAAGGATTCGACCTCTGCCACCACAGGAAATGCCTCCCTTTCTGAGCAAATGTGGGGCGGAATTTGGATTATTGAAGATCAAATGTTATCTGAACTACTTTTCAAGAATTCCTATCATTGGTGAACAATAAACCATGTTTTTTCACCAGTTTACCACCTTAATTCACAACTTCCCAAACTCTGGTAAATGAATGAACGGCCTCATTTCCATACCGTTTCATGTGTCTTTGGACTTTTGCCTTCCACTGAGGTCTCTTTTTATGAGAACCAACCAGAGATGGCTCAGGCAGACCTGGTCCAGGTGTGGGAGCGGAGCCAACGATCTTCTGAGGCATCTTGATGACCTGCTGACATAGTCTGTCATGTTCTGGATGTTTTACCACACGGAGAGAGGCTTGATTTCTTTGAAGATAGCCTCGATGCTTTTGATCAGGACTACTCTGGTTCTGCTGTAAACTGGCAGAGACAGGTGGACTGAGCGTCCAAGGTGAGGACGGGTCGGGGTCTGTAGGCTTCTAGCCCTGATCTACTGTTATGGCCTTTGTTGTTCTAATGTCCACATTCTTCTAAAATGTGGGCAGCAGAGTCTTCAGATTGTGTGGTTGAAGGTAGCAGCTGTTCTGAATAAGCTTTCCGGATGCTGTTCTGCTAGCTGCTAACACTGATACCTCTGTCTAGACTTAAACAGAAGAATCTTCAGGTGTAAAGCGTTGTCTTCATATAACAACAGTGTCACCAGTGCACCAAATGTAGTCGCTCACACTCCCTCTCGGCTTTCAGGCATCTCATGTCCCATCAGACTGGAAGATTAGGGAAGAGCTAAGAGCTAATTCAACACCTGGCTCAGGGATGCTATCGCCATCTCCGTGATACAACTATCAATATGCTTGTTAACAATCTGTACCTTCATCTTTACTTGGGAACAGTCGTCGGTAAGACAAAGGATTGGAATTGCTGGATTATTACAGTTAGCGGTTAGCCTAGCTTTAATGAGATCTTGGTTGCCCCTGGCTGCTGTCACTTTGTCTCTAGGAATGACTCAAACACTTCTTGGGTCCATCTGGTGTGATATTATTTAAGGCTAATAAGTTGTTTTTGAGTGTAAGCCCCCCCCAATAAGTAGCTACTAACGCTGGGCAGCTGCGTCCGACGCCAAAACAGTTTGATCCTAGTGGCAGCCATGACTTCCTGGGACATCATGATGAACATGTATGAAGAGGACAGCACACAGCACCTTTGTGTCCAGTCACCCCCCAGTCACCCCCCAGTCACCCATCAGTCACCCATTAATCACGCACCAGTCACCCCCCAGTCACCCACCAGTCACCCATCAGTCACCCATTAATCACGCACCAGTCACCCCCCAGTCACCCCCCAGTCACCCATCAGTCACCCATTAATCACGCACCAGTCACCCCCCCAGTCACCCCCCAGTCACCCACCAGTCACCCATCAGTCACCCATTAATCACGCACCAGTCACCCACCAGTCACCCACCAGTCACCCCCCAGTCAAGCACCAGTCACCCCCCAGTCACCCATCAGTCACCCATTAATCACGCACCAGTCACCCACCAGTCACCCATCAGTCACCCATTAATCACGCACCAGTCACCCACCAGTCACCCACCAGTCACCCCCCAGTCAAGCACCAGTCACCCCCCAGTCACCCACCAGTCACCCATCAGTCACCCATTAATCACGCACCAGTCACCCCCCAGTCACCCACCAGTCACCCACCAGTCACCCCCCAGTCACCCACCAGTCACCCACCAGTCATGCACCAGTCACCCCCCAGTCACCCACCAGTCAAGCACCAGTCACCCCCCAGTCACCCACCAGTCACCCACCAGTCACCCACCAGTCATGCACCAGTCACCCCCCAGTCACCCACCAGTCAAGCACCAGTCACCCCCCAGTCACCCCCCAGTCACCCACCAGTCACCCCCCAGTCACCCCCCAGTCATGCACCAGTCACCCCCCAGTCACCCCCCAGTCATGCACCAGTCACCCACCAGTCACGCACCAGTCACCCCCCAGTCACCCACCAGTCACCCCCCAGTCACCCCCCAGTCATGCACCAGTCACCCCCCAGTCACCCACCAGTCATGCACCAGTCACCCCCCAGTCATGCACCAGTCACCCCCCAGTCACCCACCAGTCACCCCCCAGTCATGCACCAGTCACCCCCCAGTCACCCACCAGTCACCCCCCAGTCACCCACCAGTCACCCACCAGTCATGCACCAATCACCCCCCAGTCACCCCCCAGTCACCCACCAGTCACCCACCAGTCACCCCCCAGTCACCCACCAGTCAAGCACCAGTCACCCCCCAGTCACCCACCAGTCAAGCACCAGTCACCCCCCGGTCACCCCCCGGTCACCCACCGGTCATGCACCAGTCACCCACCAGTCACCCCCCAGTCACCCCCCAGTCACCCCCCATTTCTAGGTGTGGACTCTGTAGCTGGGTTTTGGTGTGTGAGACACTGTTGGTAACAACACATCTGCCTCAAATACCATTTTTGTTGTCTGATTAAACAGCTGCTGCCAATCAACTCCCCCCCCCCCCAACACACACACACACACACACACACACACACACACAGAGCCAGAGAGAGAGATAATGAGCATACGTGGGAGGTTAAAGCAGCCATATAGACAGAACAATGCAGGGTTGATTACCCCCGTCCTGAGCAAACATGCTCTCATTAGAAGGTTTGCACCACATCACTGCCTACACACTCAAATGCTGCCTCAATTATCAACTCAGTCTCAAGATCTACCAATGGAAACAAACTCTTTTCATGACACGCCTGAGCGTGACCGTCACCCATGACACCTTCCACATGCAAACTCACATGCGCTGTATTTAGGGTGACTCAAAAGGCTGAATTTCCCCTTTCACCACGATTAAAGATGTTCTTCTTCTACCCTCTAATTTAACTGTGCATGTCGACTACACCCACCCCAGAGCTGGTCCTCAGTGATATAGCGAACATGTATGGGTGGCACTGATGGAAGGTTTAACCCACCCTCTGGTGGAGGTGCTTCAGTGTGATGTGTATATTTGACTGGATCATTGGTGGTCACGAGTTCTGTTATTTTGGATCTCGGGATTACTCAGAAGCCTGGTGTAACATCGAGTTTGTGAGTCAAGGAGTGAAGATTCAGAAACCCATAACGTTCCTGGGGTGTTATAGAAAGATTAGATAACATTTTGTGAGTGTATCGCAAATGTTTGTGGCACAGAGTTGAAATGAACACATGGTTAAATATTTGTTTCCATCCTGCTCCGTTACTGGTTGTTATCCATGTTTACAGTCTTTGACAGTGAGGAAATGAATCAGATCGGCTGTCCTGCAGTGTGTGTGTGTGTGTGTGTGTGTGTGTGCGGAGAGGAGAGGAGAGGAGGAAAAGGGAGGGATGATTGCTGCTAGCGCTCTCCCTCTTGGTTGGTGTGTCTGATGACAAAGATGTTGTTGACAGAGAAACTCGCTGGAAGAGAGCAAAATGTCAAAGTGGCTCGATGATGTTTGTTATCTTTGATGCATCAGAGACACCAAACATCCAGTCCACATGCTAACAGTTAGCTGTCCTGTTTATCAGTTGTTTGGTGAAGTCATGTGTCAACGACTAAGTATGTGCTAGCAATTCCGAGCAAGGATTATAATCACCCACACAGTGAGACATCATTTCGTTATTAAAGATTGATTTTCACTCCTGGACAGAGGTGGACGCCTGTGTCTTCAGTTGGTCAACTAGCAAGAACAAGTTTCTACGGCATGTTTGGTGTTCAGGTTTACATGCAAGAAGAGAGAAACCTGAGTTACTGACAGGAAGGCGCCGTCTCCCTCCTCGCCATAGGTGGCGATAAGCGCCTATTCAGCAGGTTAATACAGCCCCCTTCTGGTTGACCTATTACAGCACGTGATGAACAAATGCAGTTGGGTCTCGGGACGTTTTGTCTGCTGCAGAGCTGCGCATGGTTCTGGTCCTACCAGAGCAGAACCTGGTGAGAGCGACTCCGTGGACGACTGCAGGAGCTCTTCCTCAGCTGTGGGGCCTTTCTGACGTCCAGTGGTGCCTGGACAATCTGCTGTTTCCTGATCCAATCAGGATTTCTTTCCTCTTCCTGTTCTCAGTGGGGTTATTGCCTGTGCCCCCCCGCCCCCAACCCCTGTCCTCGTGTGGAGGTCCCTTGTTGCTCCAGGTGGGTCATATATGTTGGGGAGTTGATACCTTCAGGACGGTGACAGTAGTGATTTACGCAGCCAAAACGTCTTGTTTGACCTTTGCTACATGCTAGCAAGAGCTCCAAAGATGCAGGATGATTTTGTTTCAATGAAACATGAAGAATGAAGATTTGAAAAGGAAGAATATGAAATCCAGACCAGATTACAGCACGCTCACTTAAGAGATTGCCTTTTTTTTCCTGTTTCAAAAGGTTGTAAAACTCTGCTGGTGGTCACAGGATTTTTGGATTTAGTGAAGAGAAAAGTTCCGCATTTGGTTTGAAATTGAGCTCTTTAGATTTAATATATTCTTTAACAGCCACTCCAAATATGAGATTTACAGTGGGACCTTTACTTACGATCTTAATTCGTTCCAGAAGTTGCCTAACCTAAAAATTACGTAAGTAGAAACGCGTTTTGCATGTAAATGACCTAATCCGTTCCATGCCCCAAAAAATTCGGACATCATTTTTTCCTAAATCATAAAAATGCATCAAAACATGTAACAAATACATGTTAAAATTAGATTACCGCACAATAAATGTAGGAATTCAGTGCAAGGCTTCTCCAGGAACAAAATGAGCTTTATTACAGGCTAATCTTACATTAGCCGTCACTACTAGCAACCAACGTTAACACTTGTGGTAACACCGCCATCTGTTGGACAAACATTCGAACATCCACAATAAATAAAAGTGAAACCAAGGCGACGCTGGGATACACACAAACTTGTACATATTGACGTCCCTCCTAGCCAATGGGATGACAGGAAGATGCTAGGCGATAGCCAATGGCAGAGCAGCTACAAGCATGTTTGCGTTCGCTAAACTCCCGAGCTGCGAGTAGCAGCGGTAGCGTATTTTTGACCTTCATATTCTGAAATTTCCTTCGTAACAGGAGGAAGTATTTTCCCGTTAAGACGCTTCATAACCTGAAAAATTCACATGTAGAGATGTTCGTAAGTAGAGGTCCCACTGTATCTCCTTTATTCGTGATAACGACGATGATGATGATGATGATGATGATGATGATGATGAAGGTGCCATGTCTTTCCAATGAGCATCCATCAGAAGTCATTTCCAAGAACTCCAGTCATGACCTGTGGTTTGCTTGGGGCAAACTGCCCCTTAGGTGTGTGAGCCTGACAGGTGGGGTCAGACTGGAGGCCCACGTTGACACCCCCCCCCCCCCCCCACACACACACACACCCACACACACACACAGCTCGACTCCCCCACCTCGACAGAAACAGGCAGCGGTCGTCTTTGCTTTAACGGAGCACTCAGAAACCACACGGTGAAGATTTGCTGTCAGATGTAGAAAAGTGTGAGTGTGTGTGTGGGTGTGTGTGTGGGTACACACCTTTTCCTCGCAGGCCTCGCACTCCTTCCACTTTAGCTTCTCTGGGATTTCCTAATGACATTCCACGTTTCCTGTGGGCCGTCAATCATGAAAGTTAACACAAAAGTAGTGCACACTTAACAGCAGGGCTCTTCAACTAATGCTTTTCCACTTCCAGAAGCACATTCCCATAAATCCCTCTTTAAACTGAACAGACGCAGCCTGAGACTCTCTCTTATCTATCATTCTTAAATGCTCTCTGCAATTCCAAGTGAAGCATTTGGCATCATCTTGTTAGGCGGCGGCAACACCCCCCCCAACCACCGCCACCCCCAGGCTGCCCCCTGTGGGCCGCCACTGCGACGACGTCTTAATGGCAGCATTTGTTCGCGTTTCCCCTGCACAACGTCATGAATTTTAAATGGCTCTTCTTTAATTTAGCGCCGTGCTGTCTGCTGTGTGGGAAACGCTGAGGGCAGCTCGGCGCTCTCACAAGGTGAGTAGAAACAATGGAAGTTGCTTGGTCATAAAAAAATAAAGCATTCAACAGGTAACGTGAAGGAACCTGGAGGCGGCGCCGCTCCGTAGAGTCACCCTGGGACCTCCATCTGTTAAAACATATGCTCCGTGTGTACCCGTCTGCATGGAGGACACGTCGGAGCGTCGATGCATTGTTATTCCGGCTCCTCGTTCCCCTTCCTGCTGCCTCGTCTGTGGCAGTGACGGGTGCACGGAGTCATGTGAGGAGGCTGTAATGGTGCATCATCACTGACCACGGTCTGGGGGAGCGGCCCGGTGTGGGCTCATCAAAGAAAAGCGTCTTCTTCACGCCTTGTTTTGGTGCCGTAAATTGGATCCATCCTGGCAGGTGGTGGGAGAAAAGACCTGCGTGAGTGTGTATCTGTGTGTTTGCTCCTGACGGGGGCTGCTCAGGGTGTTCCACCCGTCAGCTCCAGATTGCACCAGCAGCAGCTCCTGAATGGAGCTGGACTCATGTCGGGTCTGTGTTCCCCTGAGGTGGGACAATAACTGTGTTTGGAATCTGTCCTTTGATTCACACATGAATGTTTGCTGTCCAGGTTCTCTTTCATCGTTGCTGTAGCTGGATCTTCTCCTGTATTTCATTATTCTCCTTGCTTCCCAACGTTCCAGGAGGTCCCATCCCAAAAGGTGTCAAAGATCAGACTTTGGCTCAAGCAGAGAAATCTCCCAAATCCAAAGCCCAGACCAGAGAGAGGAGGCCAGGCTAAGATAGACTGGTCCTACTGGGACACAGCTCCTATAATTGGACTGGTTTTATTGGCAGAGATGATGCAGAAGTTCAAAAGTTTAACTTCCAGACAGAAGACTGGTTCTGGTCAGTAGTGTTTTGGTAGTCTCCTTTGGTTTTGGGGTCCACAGAGGGTTATTTCTGGGCCCATCAAAGGTTCTTTTGAGGCTAATAAAAGGTTCTTTTGGGGTCCCCAATTATCCCGATGCTTCATTTGCTGCTCCCGCTCTCGACGGGTTCTTCAGAGGGATGTTGAGATGATGCAGCAAAGCTCCACTCTTGTGCAACTGTGGCAACAAAGGCACAGAAAATGCCCTTTGACCTGTGTGGTGACCACTGGACATCAGCAGGCTAGGAAACTGCCCTCTGCTCCTTCATACATGCTAGCCTTTGTTCCTGCGGCTCACACGGCTCCGTCTCCAGTCGAGTTGGGCCTAATTAGCGTGAGCGTCTGTGAGCAGACTGATGTGAAAATGAGGCGCACGTGTGCCAGACAAGCTTTGAAAGCCAGGGTTAATTCATTCCAAGCATCACTTGTTTCCTGCTGACTGAAGTTGGTTCTTCAACAACAGAAGCTTAATGTCCTGGATCCTGCTCCAGCAGACCTTTTTGTTCCATTCAAAACACCGGATTTACATTTCAATGGAAACATTTGCACAACATAAAGACAAGAGATGATAAAAGGACTGAACACAATGTCAATAAATGACAATCGCTGCGGTAGAACCCGTTCCCCGGCCCACCGCTCCGGAGTCCGACTGCAGCCAGTGTTCCCTGAAGCCTGTGTGTGCTGTCAACATGTGGGAACAGGCATCAGTGGGCAGGGCGCCCTGCTGCTGGTGCTCCAGCCTGGCCGTTCCACGCAGCAAAGCCAGCTCTCCATTCAGGGCATCGATAATGCAGGTGGCCCCTATCAGTGGAACAGCAGAGCAGCTCTGGGTCAGGGACCTCCTGGAACGTTGGGACGCTCCATTTCTTCTAGGAAGCTGCCGTCCCTGGCTGGACTTCTGGGTTGTAGCTCAGTCACACTTGGTTGTTTGATGAAATATAAATTGGAAGCATTTTTTGAGGAGGATGTCATCTTTCCTGCAGCTCTTCTGCTCACAGCTCTCATAGCTCTTCCTTCCGTCCCTCGCTGCTTCTTTCTGCCTCAGACGAGACTGAAGGAGGCTGACGCGTGTAAGCACCCGCCCCCCGAGCTCCGGTGGCATTTCCTGGACTCATTCCTCTTCAGTTTGTGTAAATAAAGGTCTTAAATCAAATGGAGATGGTCATGGCTGGAACAAAAGCCTGACTTTAGCTGCTGCTGTTGGACTGGAAAAGCTTCAAGTCAGCTGCTCAGAGTGGGTGAACTCGGGTGATTTCTGGATTTCTTTGGGCAGCTAATAAAGTACATCTGTGTGAAATTGAGGTTTTTCTGAAGGTTACTTCATTTGCCCTGATGTTGTTATCTCAATTAGGTCTGAGAACAAGTTGGACAGTCAATCATCCAGTGTTTTAGTCTGTGTGGGCAGAGGTTTCCGAGCCTGGGCTGCTGGGCGACCTGTGAAGACACAGGGGTGCTGCAGGAGAAGCTGCTGGAGGAGCCATTTTAATGAGCTTCGGCTGGAAGATGGAAAACACAGAAGTGCTGATGAAATGAGCAGCGAGTCCTCCAGAAGACCTGCTGCCTGTCAGAGTGAGGCTCTGTTCTTCAGGTGACATGAAAACTAAGTTGTAGTCAAGATGTTTTTACGAGGGGAAAGGTTAAAGCCTGTTTCCATGTCTGTGGCAGCCAGCAACCGTGCACGTTCCCTGAAGCCGTCACATCCGTATCTGTGCATTCAACATAAGCAACAAATGTAACGTTTAAAGGACAAAAGCAATGAAAAGCATTGAACTGGAGTTTACATCAAGTGTGCAGTGATAAAACAGGGAGCGGAGCCGCTGTTGGCTCGATGCTTCGACCGTGTCGGAAGAACTCCTGGCTTTTATTATCAATTAGTAACATTTAACAGATTTGGATTATCTGC
Source organism: Takifugu rubripes (assembly GCF_901000725.2). Classification (NCBI taxonomy): domain Eukaryota; kingdom Metazoa; phylum Chordata; class Actinopteri; order Tetraodontiformes; family Tetraodontidae; genus Takifugu; species Takifugu rubripes. Next base: position 451,851 of record NW_021821632.1, on the reverse strand, counting down.
TCTGATCAGTGAAGACTAAAGATCAAACGACCTAACGACCCGGGTCCTCCTCACTCCTCTGATAAGATGGGTCACGTCTCACTCTGAAGGTTCGATGGATTCAAAGTTCAACCTTTCATTCCAAATCTGCTCATCATGCATCAGCATCTGAAGAGCAGAGCATGTGAGGAGCAGAGCATGTGAGGAGCAGAGCATGTGAGGAGCAGAGCATGTGAAGAGCAGAGCATGTGAGGAGCAGAGCATCTGAAGAGCAGAGCATGTGAGGAGCAGAGCATCTGAAGAGCAGAGCATGTGAGGAGCAGAGCATGTGAGGAGCAGATCGTCTGAGGAGCAGAGCATGTGAGGAGCAGAGCATCTGAAGAGCAAAGCATGTGAGGAGCAGAGCATGTGAGGAACAAAGCATGTGAGGAGCAGAGCATGTGAGGAGCAGAGCGTCTGAGGAGCAGAGCATGTGAGGAGCAGAGCATCTGAAGAGCAAAGCATGTGAGGAGCAGAGCGTCTGAGGAGCAGAGCATGTGAGGAGCAGAGCATCTGAAGAGCAAAGCATGTGAGGAGCAGAGCATGTGAGGAGCAGAGCATCTGAAGAGCAGAGCATGTGAGGAGCAGAGCATGTGAGGAGCAGAGCATGTGAGGAGCAGAGCATGTGAGGAGCAGAGCATGTGAGGAGCAGAGCATGTGAAGAGCAGAGCATGTGAGGAGCAGAGCATCTGAAGAGCAGAGCATGTGAGGAGCAGAGCATGTGAGGAGCAGAGCATGTGAGGAGCAGAGCATCTGAAGAGCAAAGCATGTGAGGAGCAGAGCATGTGAGGAGCAGAGCATCTGAAGAGCAAAGCATGTGAGGAGAAGAGCATGTGAGGAACAGAGCATGTGAGGAGCAGAGCATCTGAAGAGCAGAGCATGTGAGGAGCAGAGCATCTGAAGAGCAAAGCATGTGAGGAGCAGAGCATGTGAAGAGCAGAGCATGTGAAGAGCAGAGCATCTGAAGAGCAGATAATGTGAGGAGCAGAGCATCTGAAGAGCAAATAATGTGAGGAGCAGAGCATCTGAGGAGCAAATAATGTGAGGAGCAGAGCATCTGAAGAGCAGAGCATGTGAGGAGCAGAGCATCTGAAGAGCAGAGCATGTGAGGAGCAGAGCATGTGAAGAGCAGAGCATGTGAGGAGCAGAGCATGTGAGGAGCAGAGCATCTGAAGAGCAGAGCATGTGAGGAGCAGAGCATCTGAAGAGCAGAGCATGTGAGGAGCAGAGCATGTGAGGAGCAGAGCATCTGAAGAGCAGAGCATGTGAGGAGCAGAGCATGTGAGGAGCAGAGCATCTGAAGAGCAGATAATGTGAGGAGCAGAGCATCTGAAGAGCAGAGCATGTGAGGAGCAGAGCATCTGAAGAGCAGAGCAAGTGAGGAGCAGAGCATGTGAGGAGCAGAGCATCTGAAGAGCAGATAATGTGAGGAGCAGAGCATGTGAGGAGCAGAGCATCTGAAGAGCAGATAATGTGAGGAGCAGAGCATGTGAGGAGCAGAGCATGTGAGGAGCAGAGCATCTGAAGAGCAGAGCATGTGAGGAGCAGAGCATTTGAGGAGCAGAGCATGTGAGGAGCAGATAATGTGAGGAGCAGAGCATCTGAAGAGCAGAGCATGTGAGGAGCAGAGCATGTGAAGAGCAGAGCATGTGAGGAGCAGAGCATGTGAAGAGCAGAGCATGTGAGGAGCAGAGCATGTGAGGAGCAAAGCGTCTGAGGAGCAGAGCATGTGAGGAGCAGAGCATCTGAAGAGCAAAGCATGTGAGGAGCAGAGCGTCTGAGGAGCAGAGCATGTGAGGAGCAGAGCATGTGAGGAGCAGAGCATCTGAAGAGCAAAGCATGTGAGGAGAAGAGCATGTGAGGAACAGAGCATGTGAGGAGCAGAGCATCTGAAGAGCAGAGCATGTGAGGAGCAGAGCATCTGAAGAGCAAAGCATGTGAGGAGCAGAGCATGTGAAGAGCAGAGCATGTGAAGAGCAGAGCATCTGAAGAGCAGATAATGTGAGGAGCAGAGCATCTGAAGAGCAAATAATGTGAGGAGCAGAGCATCTGAGGAGCAAATAATGTGAGGAGCAGAGCATCTGAAGAGCAGAGCATGTGAGGAGCAGAGCATCTGAAGAGCAGAGCATGTGAGGAGCAGAGCATGTGAAGAGCAGAGCATGTGAGGAGCAGAGCATGTGAGGAGCAGAGCATCTGAAGAGCAGAGCATGTGAGGAGCAGAGCATCTGAAGAGCAGAGCATGTGAGGAGCAGAGCATGTGAGGAGCAGAGCATCTGAAGAGCAGAGCATGTGAGGAGCAGAGCATGTGAGGAGCAGAGCATCTGAAGAGCAGATAATGTGAGGAGCAGAGCATGTGAGGAGCAGAGCATCTGAAGAGCAGAGCATGTGAGGAGCAGAGCATCTGAAGAGCAGAGCAAGTGAGGAGCAGAGCATCTGAAGAGCAGAGCATTGAGGAGCAGAGCATCTGAAGAGCAGAGCATGTGAGGAGCAGAGCATGTGAGGAGCAGAGCATCTGAAGAGCAGATAATGTGAGGAGCAGAGCATGTGAGGAGCAGAGCATGTGAGGAGCAGAGCATGTGAGGAGCAGAGCATCTGAAGAGCAGAGCATGTGAGGAGCAGAGCATGTGAGGAGCAGAGCATGTGAGGAGCAGATAATGTGAGGAGCAGAGCATCTGAAGAGCAGAGCATGTGAGGAGCAGAGCATCTGAAGAGCAGAGCATGTGAGGAGCAGAGCCTCTGAAGAGCAGAGCATGTGAGGAGCAGAGCATCTGAAGAGCAGAGCATGTGAGGAGCAGAGCATCTGAAGAGCAGAGCATGTGAGGAGCAGAGCATGTGAGGAGCAGATCGTGTGAGGAGCAGAGCATGTGAGGAGCAGAGCATGTGAGGAGCAGATCGTGTGAGGAGCAGAGCATGTGAGGAGCAGAGCATGTGAGGAGCAGAGCATGTGAGGAGCAGAGCATGTGAGGAGCAGATCGTGTGAGGAGCAGAGCATGTGAGGAGCAGAGCATGTGAGGAGCAGAGCATGTGAGGAGCAGAGCATGTGAGGAGCAGATCGTGTGAGGAGCAGAGCATGTGAGGAGCAGAGCATGTGAGGAGCAGATCGTGTGAGGAGCAGAGCGTGTGAGGAGCAGAGCGTGTGAGGAGCAGATCGTGTGAGGAGCAGAGCATGTGAGGAGCAGAGCGTGTGAGGAGCAGATCGTGTGAGGAGCAGAGCATGTGAGGAGCAGAGCATGTCATACATTTTCCTCTTCTTTGTTCTTTTGGCTTTTATTCTTCCCTTTAAATGTCTTTGATCTGCATAAATGTGGATGTCCTTCATCAGGAGGTTGCTCTCTGATAGCACCTGCTCAGTGGAGATTGGTGCAGCTTTCAAGAAAAAGAAAACCCTCCACATATTCTCCACAGAGCGCCGACCCAGTTTGGAGGCTCCCAACACACACGGGTGCTGTCAGTGGAGCACAAACACGGAGAAGAACGATCACATCAGCTGGAGTCGCTGCAGCTGCCACATGTCCCACACGGGCCCCTGGGAAACGTGGGCTGACCCACATGTGCCACTACTGAGACTTCACCCAGATCTGGACTTCCTGTTTCGAGTGTGTGTAGTGTTGGTCCTCTCTAGTCCCGACTGTCACCACGTCGTCATGGCGGCTGAATGGGAACAGTCGTAAGACCGGTCTCTTTGTGGGGACCCTTTGTGAGTTTGGGATCCTGTGGGAATCAACCCAAATGCTGCTGGATGTAGCCATTAAAACCAGCACCACAGCGCTGTCTCTTTGTTACCTGCCGGCAGATGATTTGCTGCGTCTTTACTGATCATATGCATCCGTCTCAGACTAGCAAAGGTGGACATAGGTTATAGTGGCAGAGGGACACTAATGAAAAATAAAGACAAAAATAAAAAGACAAAAATGATGAGAGCACGGGCACTCTGAGACGCTTTTCGTCCTTTAAAAAGAGCAAAAGGCTTCCAGAGTAATGAGATCCTTCTTTCCCAGTTTAGACTGGAGGGCATTCCAGGTGGCAGGGGGAGAGACACTGAAGGTCTAAACTCGAGGCACCGACAGGCGCCAAATGTCATCTGATCTTAAGGCGTAATGGCTTTTAGGTCTGTGCAGAAAGGAGCTTGAAGGCAGGAAGAGAGCCAAGAAGAGCCCTATGGGTCAGAGTCCTCCTATGTGAGGGTTCTTACACTAATGGCTGGTGTAGACTGGCATTTTGGGCTGTCCCAGATGAAAGACGCCCATCACACGAGATGTCTTTGTGGTGGTTCTGAAGCGGAGGTGTGAGTCAGCAGATGGACATCAAACAATCTGCACTCTACAAACCTGATGTTGACCAAAGCTTAGGAGATCCGCGTCACCCAGTTAGTCTTTCAGTAGTCTCATCATTGCTGAGTGTATAGTGGACATGCTCAGCGTGGGGAGAGGCAGCTACAAGCAGACATTGCATTCAAATTTAAGAATAGAGACAAAAACAAGTTCCACCAGCAATACTGAGACCCGATTTTGAATATCCATTGAAAACAAGAGTTCCAGATCAATAACTCACCCCAGGCAGTTGTACCTGGTGACCACCTCTGGAGGTTTACCTCGGTGGCCCTTTAGTGAGAGGGTAGTCTCTGAGACAACATTACTTTGGACTTTTTCTGCATTTAAAGGCAGTTTCAGTCCCTCCAGACGAGGCGGCACTGCATCAAAGGTGGACTAAAGGAACTGAAATGCTGCACAATCGAGTGTGAGCAGCAATAAATTAAGGTCAGCTGTGCAAGTTGATGATATCAGCCATTGGACTAGTTGACAGAGATCATTAATATAAGTTGAGAACAAAATGGCACCCAAGGCTGAGCCTTGCGGTACACCCTTTATGACAGCAAGAAAGATGGGAGTAACTCCAGCCATGCTACGAGTTGGCTCGTCTGCCTTTGAGATACCAAGTATTCAACAAGAATTGTAGACAAGTCAGAGGCTCCAGCAGAGGCAGCAGAAGCTCTTCTGTACTGCCTCCCAATCCCTGACTGAAGAGGGTTTACATCTCTTATTAATATCTTTTGGTGGGGGGCTCCGGCCCAGAAGGGTGCTCCTTCTATCAGGAGTTTAGCTGTCTAAGGGTAAAACCAGGTGGATCATTTCTCCCCATCTTCCAAAACTTGAGAAAGTCATCTTGGTTAAGAAACGTGAGGCCAACTCAGCATCATCAAACAGGGAGACTCGTTTCTCCTCAAACTTAGACGTGAAAGCAGAGCGGCTCAGGAAAATGTTCCAGATGTCTTGTGAGGAAGACTTATGGTTTGGTTTCTGAGCAATTTCTGGTCAATGATTGCTCAGATCAGTCCAGGAAACAGCACCATCACCGTATTTGTGAGGAGCTTTTGTTCCTAACGACGATGATCTGGATGGAGGTTTAATGTTGGGCACCTACAGAACCAGAACCGACCTCGTTAGACACTTAAAAGTGCAGTTTGAGCTCTAAAAACACCCCTGGTGTGACCTCACTCGGTGCTCCAGGGGCTGAGATGATCGGAACCAGCCCAGAACCTTAAGAGTTGACATGAACGCGGAGTCTTTCGGTTGTTTTTTCTGGATCAAAGTTCCAGTGAGTTTTTAGCTGTGCTGCAATCTAAACCCAGAGTCCCCGATGAACCGGTTCAGACTCTGGATCTGGATCTCTCTGGTTCCTTGATTTTACTGTGGAAGGAAAACAAATCATCCAGACTTTGCCGCTGTTGCATTTGTCCAGGAAACAGACGCCGTCTCCTGTCTCACCATATGCAAAAGAGTCCTGTGATCAGATAAGCTACTGTGAAATATGATGAGTCTGGGGCTAAAAAAACCATTCTTATGAATGCATAATTGCACTCTGTGCTGCCAGATCTTCACGGTCCCCATCTACGCCATATTTCTGTGGACGTGTCTCATTTACATACAGATCAAAATCCTGATGCA
>NW_021821632.1:433388-440888 GCF_901000725.2 Takifugu rubripes | reverse complement strand
CGGGACGGAGGCCCTGTGGGACGCCTCTCTGTCCCCTCTCATCACAGCACAACATTATGACATTATGACCGCCTTCCCGTCAGGCCAGAATCTCTATAAATGGGAAGTGACCCAAACCTTGATGCAAAATGACCTAAACCTGCCAAATTGGTGTCAGTCACTTCCAAATCCTGATTTATTCCCTAGTTTATGTTTCCTGTACACCACTTCTTTCGCCTCATGAGTGTCCTTTCAGACAAATCCATCATGACTTTTTCGCTAATCTACCTTTTGGAACTCCTACTAGAAAAGCTCCTGAGCACCTTTACCCCCCACACAGTAGACTCTTGAGGACGGGATCACCCCACTCCTGAGTTAGCTGTGACAGATATTCCACACGTTTGGGAGCAGCAGGCCCAGGCCTGTTTTCATGGGCTTACTGGACACCAAGAGGACAATAACTGCTTTGGTCCTGGAGGACATCATCCTCATCTCATCAAACCTATAAGTAAACCAACAGGTCCCATGAATTTGCTGCAGCAGATCGGGTTCTGGGCTCTTCGGCGGCGCCCACGACAGGCTCCTGGAGATATTTGACTCCACTTGGCTGATAAATTGCAGTTTGCTCATTTCTCTGTAGGAAGAAAGTGAGAATTAACTTCATTAGAATTCCAGAAGGCTTCTTATTTGAGCTCCTCCATTTTTTCTCATCTGTAGTTTTTCATGCTTGGAGATTGATTTGAATTTGAATTTGCTGTCACAGCGCCTGTTCATGAAATAAGGTCAAGGAGCTGAAGTTGTTCTACAGGATCAATAAAAGCATATGTAACATGTTGAAGGCAAACTGCAGAGACTGCCAATAGCTTCAGGGCCTTCCCTGGGATGTATTGGCAGTGAAATCCGGCTGTTAGAACCAAGTCTCTTTCCATTATTGGCCTCATCTGTCAGTGAGAAGCCTCATATCAGCCTCTATCTTTTATTCAGTGGCCATGATGGCAGCCTGTCTGGGAGACTAAAACCACCAAATGAGGCAGCAGGAAGGAGGTTTGAGAGCAAACACTGAGCTCTGTCTTCTTCAGGATCTTCTACAAGCTCAGCAAATGAAGCTCAGGCTCTGGAGGCTCTGTCCTGCAGCCTCCAGGCCCCCTCAGGGGGCCCGTGTCTCTGGCCATTCTTGAATCAGCATCAGCTTTATCTGCCTGCTCTGTAGCTGCGCACAATGGTTGTAGCGATCCAGTGATTAGGAACACGTGCTTATTAATCAGTCAAGTTTTCACTTGCATCACTGCTGTTGTGTTTATGTAGAGCGGGAACAGGCTCCTTCCGCCCCCACCGGAGCTGCGCTGCTCCACACTTCATGGAGTTTTAGTGTTTTTGACAACTTCGATGTTGTCAAATTATAAATGAGGGAACAAACTACCCTGGAGACATTTGACGTGTGCTGGCATTTCCTATAAAAGTCCAGCTGTTTTTCCAGTTGCTAAATCAGACTTTTGGTAACTAGGATGTTTTATCAAAAGACTCAATTCACAAATCTACACACGCAGCTCGTAATTCCTGCCAAATGAAGCTCTGGAACCAAGAGGACATCAAACCTTTCACACACGATTCAGAAGAGCTCATTTCTGTCTAACCAGCTTCCCTGTGGGACAAGTCCACGAGGCCTGGTCCACCTCATGAGACCTGCCCTGAGACGTGGCTGAAGAAGCAGCTTCCTCACCTCCTGACTGCAGCGGCAGCCCCCGCTGAGCAGATGTTCCTCACTGAGCTCCTGCCGGGTCCCTTTCAATACCAACGTGTGACTTTGTGTCAGATTGTTGCGTCTCGAGCAGAGAATCGTGCTCGAGCCATTCGGATGTGTCTATTGTTGCTTTCGGCGGGAATCCTGTTACTATTGGTGCGGTTGTGACTGGTTCTGTGCACGTTTTCCCTTCCGGACCGTTGTCAGGAGCGCAGTGAGGTCGGTTGCTTGGTGGTGGCATCATGTTCAGCCAGAGTAAAGTGTTGAAATCAGACATTGGAGCGTAACAAATAAGATGAAAGGATGGCGGAACGACATGAAAGTCAATCACAGATTCTCCCAACTCAGCAGCAGCTTAAGCTTGTTTTCTCTGCACCACACGACTTTGCAGCTGTTCCTTATTTGACCAAATCGAATCACTAAAATGGAGACAACTGGTTTACAACTCTCAGCTGAGGTGGTGCGCCTCCGCTGGCCTCTGGATCACCGGGCCGGCATGTTCTGAAGGCAGATTCTGGTCGGCAGAATAGATCAGACTCAACACCGACCTCAACAGACGGCCCAACGGATACCTGCAGGAGCGTTTGGATCCCTCATCACGCCAGGATGTCCCAGCAGGAACCAGATATTTGCTAACAGTTCCTGCTGTTGCATCAGCAGGTTCCACTGGTTCTGCTGGTTTGTGTCATTCCCAGCTGGTTTGACTGGTCACTAGGTGGTGCTTTTATCCTGAGCTTCTCTGGGAGCACATTAGACACGAAGAGGCTGCTCAGCAGTGTTGATCCAATAACTGCAAGATCTATAAATGAATGAGACGGAGCCGTTTGGATGCTGTCCAGCTTCCTCTCAGCCTCCTCACATGCTTGTGCCAAAATAGTGACACCATGTTTCCGCAGGTTTGGATCCCTGTGCTCCTTTTTTAGTGCGTTTACTGATTCCAGGGTGGAGCGAAAGAAGATGAGACATTAGTTGTTAGGACCTCTTTAGCCTGACATTCCCTCTGGTCTCTATAGAGGCTCCAGGCAGATGATCGATCCCGTCATTCCAAGGACGTTCCCTGTAGATTTTAATGCCTGAAAGGATTGTGAGTGTGAGTGTGAAGAGCCTCTCCAGTGGCTCAGCTGCTCATCACCTTCCATCTGACTCCATCAGCAAACGCCAACACACACACACACACACAAACAAGCTGAGTCATGGCTGGGCGCCGAGACCTGAGGCGAAGGAGACGCCACCTTTGGAGGCCCACCAGGTGGTACCGCCACAAAGACCACCCTGACCCGGACAGACCGGAGAAAACACCATGAGCCTTTCTGCCTGTGTTCCAGTAGGTTGCCAGTTACATGTGCTTCACCCGTGTCTTTAGGTGTAAAACTTCTGTTTTTTATCCCTCGGGATTGTTGAACAATCGTTATCGGGGGGATTCGTCTGCAGTTGTTTTTCTGTTGCGCCTTGTTTTTGCCAGCTCAGCAAACATCAAATTGTTGAGCTTTTCTGCTTGTGGGTCTTTCTTCTGGATGTTTCTGAGGAGGTGTCACACATTCACAAACACACCAAGGATTCTCTTGCTGCTCCAGTCATCTAACGTAACGCAACATCATTCGTACGGGCTGTTGCAGAAGCAGGCGGAGGACTGGTTCTTTGGAGACTTTTGGAACTGGGGATGTGCTTCATTAGCCACTAAGTCACATCTCCAGCATTGACGTCCCTGCTAATCACAACATAATCCTTCCAGTATTCATGGGTTCCTGTCCAGGCTTCTGACCACTGCTTCCTCTGGCCCATCAGTTGCTGCTTTCATCCTCTGCTAATCCATCCAGGCTCTTTTGCATCCCTTCATCTCTTAATCTGTTCATCCAAGTCCTCCCAGTGTTCTCCCTGCAGGCACTGGTGTCATGAAGAGTTAACAGCATTCCTTTTGAACGCCATGCAAGGATTCCTGACGTAGCCACCATGGGAGGTTATTAGGGTCCTCATTAAAAGATGATGTCAGATGACTGGATGGCCCACGTCCGAGTCCCCCCACTCTGCTTTCCTCTCATCTGCTACCTTCAGCACACTTTCATATGCTCCCTCCATCTTTTAATGATTTCCATCAGATGGAACCAGTTTGCACTAATGGATGATCTTCTGTTTTCATTATCGTTATCACACAGTGATGCAGCACTGTAATGTTTAATGAACACAGCCAAGAACAGGGGCAGCCATGTGTGATTATTGCTTTGATTCTTCACGATTGCTTCATCTGTGGGGTATCAACAGCAGCTTCACGGCTTCTCTGAGTGACAGGGACGATTCCAGAAACTGGCTTCACTTTACATTCGCTTGTCTTTACTGGGTTTCTGTGGTTGTGTTGCCTTTACTGGTTCTTCCAAACTTCAGGATTTCCCACTCCAGACCGGCTGGTGACATTGGAGTCAGGCAGTTTCATCAGATAGCAAAGAGCACCCAGAACTTTGCCAGTAATGAGGCTGAAAATGTTCCCAACGGACCTCATTTGTTAAAATTCACTATTTTCACATCTAACTTACATGAATCTTTTATGTCTTCCCACCATCAAGCAGCCAGTGTGGGAGCGTGCACGCGGGGGACGCATGCAGCAGCACACGAAGAATCCCAACCAGGAGGACCAACAGCGCTGAAGAGCAGCTTCTTCCTTCGCTTTAAACACCGCCGCTCTCTTTTGAAAGAGCCACTTTTTGGAATCATCCTGTTATCCTGCTGCTTCCCAAATATGCTCCTCTGGTTTTTAAAGTTCTTCTTTATATTTATCACTTGTATAATTGCCACTTTATTGCGCGGTGTCCATTATTGGTCGTTCAGCTTATCTAAAGTTGCTCCAGCTGATTGCAGAACATTTATCAACCATGTTCCTGTCACTAATGACGCATTTCTCCCTTTATGAGTTCAGGTTAAAAGTGACTCTTTATTTTTTTATGTCTGCACAGCTCAGGGACACAGTAACAATGGAATATAAGGTTTTTATAAAGGACTCCAACCTCCTTATAAAGGTTCATTCAACAGCTCCTCTAATTCTTTTATCCTTTATCTTAAGAATTTGATTGGGGCCAAATACAGTCTCTGTGGGACAGACAGAGTTTAAATGATTCGAATGTAAAACGGAAATGAATGGCTGACAGACAGTTATTCTAGAATATGAGCAGAACTGTCTAATGGTGGTGATGATGATGGTAACTTAAGTTAACTAGGTTAGAGGTTCCAAGAGAAAAGGATAAATCTGTAGGATGCAACTCTTTTCTCTGTAACGAAGGTCAGACAAAGAGGACCGAGGGAGGCAAACATTTTACAGGCCTCTTAAATATTTCATCAGTGAAAGCCATAAAGTTAAGGGAGTGATAAGTCTTTGGAGATGATCTGAAAAAGGTGAAGGGAGCCATTAAGCAGAGTCATTATGAGGAACTGCAAATGTGACAGGATCCATATGGCTTCCATCATATAGAAGGCCAGTTGACACGGACGCCCTGAAGGAAGCCATAGAATTCAGGGGGGAACCCTCAATTAACGCAGCAATTGTTTCTAACTAATTATGCCTTACATTGGGAGCAGGCTCTTCAAGGCTACACTAGCAGCTCCCACCTGGGCTGATGGTCAACCAGCAGGTCCTGGCTGGTGCTAGCCCACTGATGACCCAGTAATGGAGCCTCTGGCTTTACTGGAGAAGGGCTGGGACCCACCAGACCTTCACGGCTGAGCCAGCTCCCTTGGAGACCGCCGAAGACTCCTTTATAGCCTCCATCCCATAAAGCGCAGCAGATGTGTGTATGGACACCTCGTCTGAACAGCGTTTGAATGTAAACAGCATTTATGCTTCTGGTTTAAGGAATTCATCATCTGGTTTCACATCAAAGATGTTTGCAGCAACAGTGTAAATCAATAGTTATTATTCTTTTATCCAACAGGAACATCTGGGTTGGCATTGAGCTCTTCAGAACAACTTATACACATTCATGAGACATTAGGCCTAAAATAATGTTTGTGCATGGGGGGATTGGAGCAAAGCCTGGTTAGGATTATGTTTAATTATGCTCTTTAAGCACAATTGCAGGCTGATTTCTGTTCAACCTGACTGACAAACACTTGTGATGCAGAGTACAAACACTCTTGGTAGCTTTCATATACTTGTGAGGACCTGGGACAAACAACAAGCAAAGCTAAAGGATAAATGCAATGACAGCAGCTAAAGCTAACACAGCGCACGGGTGCACGAGGACAACGACAATCGCTGACGACAGCTGGAGTAACTGGAACACTACAGCACCCAGAGAAGGAGGCAGTACAGAAGAAACGTACATGAACGTTCAAAGGGCCTCAGAAGAAGAACAACAATCTGTTCTCATGAAGACGAAACCGTCCATAATGGTGTCACCGAGGCTGAAGAGCAGTTGCAGCTAACGCAGTGTTCTTTTCTTTGTTTCACTCATACTGGCCCTAATTTCGTGGTGGTGACGGGACGTTTGGTCTGGGAGGGATGGTTGTTGGGCTCAACAGAACCCTGAGACTCACTAACCTGGAGAACATCTGCGATGGTTTCAAAAGCTTTGAGTGACCCAAAGGTCTGTCAGGATCCAAGAACGTGGACAGTATTAAACCCCCACAGGGTGCTTCTGAGGACCTGCCCCCCCTCCACCATCACAACAGCTCACGGGCGACATCAGACATCAGAAGACGTTCAAGCAGATGTTCTGATGGAGCGATGAACGCTAGTTGGTTTGGAAGCAGCTGCAGAATTCCAGAGCAGAGCACCTTGATGGCCGCCTCGTAGGACAGACAGCAGCCATGATGGTCTAATGGTCTAATCCACAGCCAGGACTCTGACAGACCCGAGGAGAGCGAGAGGAGAAGACCAGGACAGTGACTGTGGACTCATCTGAAGGAGAAAATGAGGGAGGACCAAGATGAAGCTGGGCTCAGCGGATAAAGAAGGCTTTGATAAAGAGACGTATGGAAATGAAGCAGAATGGAACGAGTCACCCAAAGTTCATTTTACAATTATGTTGCTGATTCAACAGCTGTTCTGAACAATCTCACAAGCACATTTCTCTTCTTTCCAAAAAAAAAAAAAAATACCGCATGAAATTAACTTAATAATGTTTCTTTAAAGATGAACATTAAGGTTTTAGCTATGCTAATTAGAAACTAATGGCACACAACAGCACAGTCATCATAAAAACGACTCCAAAAGTTAAGGGAGGAAACTATTAATTGCATTAAAGCAGCAACTAAAGAAGAGAAAAGTGGACCTGGTGGAACCATCAGGGGAAAGCTTTTACAGGATCCTGGCTCCAATTTTGAACCCATCTTCTGCTGCCTGAATTTAATTTCTTCATTGAGATCTTTTCTTACAGCGTGGCACTGAAGCTGGCTTCAGCTTCTCTGTGCACGTGGCCATGAGGGAGGACCCAGACGGGGACAGCAGGACCAGACGGCGGCGCCGCCCCAGCTCAGGATAGAGCACAGACCCTCACAGAGTCTCTTCAGCTTCTCATTCAGCCTCTCGTGTCTTCCAAAGTCCAATGAGTCCAATGTTTCAGGACATTTAAGTGGACCTCGTAAGACTCTTCCAATGACTTCTGGAAGACATGAATATAACTGGGTCAGATCAGCAGCTGTGGCAGCCCAGGACCGTCCCCCGTCCCCCGTCCCCCGTCCACCAGCATGTTGACGTCCTCAGCAAAACCTCACCTCACAAAATGGATTTACTCCCAGTGTTGGAATATCTGGGACGACTCATGAGGAACCAAAGAAGCACATTTCAAACAACA
>NW_021821632.1:395888-418388 GCF_901000725.2 Takifugu rubripes | reverse complement strand
TTTAAAGACACTTGTCCAACTGAGGTGGACGGCACCATCGCGCCTGTAATGCTGAGACCAGTGTGAATAAACTGCTGGCCTCCTTTTCTTTACTTGTTTGGGAAGTTAACGCTCGTCCATCCATCTTCTGTCAGCCCGTGTTTATTCCTGCTCAGGAAGAGGAGCAGGAATAGAGCTGATGTCCCAGCAGTCTCCAGGAGACAGGCTGGAGACTCAGCAGCAGCCTGACAACAATGGCTAATGATCACACCGACAGGCGTGAGGGTAGGCTGGACTGCAGCTCCTGTGTGTGTGTGTGTGTGTGTGTGTGTGTGTAGACGTTCTTATTTCAGAGACCTGGTGTGAATCATTTTTAAATGTCACTAAGTCATTGTCATGTTACAGCCCGACCGTGGTCCATTTCCTGAGGAGAACAGCACCACAGAGGAAGCAGCTCGTCTCCGTCTGTCTCCGTCTGCTGTTGTTAACACCTCTTGTGTCCACAGACGGTCACCCCCGCCACAAAACCCCTCATTTGTGCTTTTACACACTGCTGTAAACTGCAGGACTCGGTTATTTTCTACATTGGTGTCGCTGCTGAAAGGATCAGAATGGACCCAAATAGATGGTTTATATGATGTGTGATAAGCTACCGCTAATCAACAGAGGAGCTGATGTAGCATCAACAAGCTAAACCATCTCCTTTAGAACTGGACCCTGAGCTCAGCACCAGTGTCGGGGCTGTGTGGGTCACAATAAAGTCCACCTTCAATAGGATCATGAAACCAAAAACCATTCTGGTCACAGTCTGGGTGAGCTCTTTTCTTATTGGGAATGTTGGGGAATGTTGGCTCTCATGGATCACTGATCATCAGCTGCAGCTGCTCTGCCTCTCAGCACAGCTGGAGGTGATCCCACAGATCAGCGTTAGCTTCATCACAAAGGTCCGTCCTCCGTCCTCTCCGGTTTGGTGAAAGTCTTAATAAAAAGACACACTCTTCTACTTAATGTTCTCTTAAGTACACAGATCCCTCAACTTTAATCAAGGCGTCCATATTTGGGATAAAATTTGTAGCACCTCGTAAAACATTTATACAGCGTGCAGCCGTGAGCGTGTCGTCTGGAAGAAGGGATCACACACACACACACACACACACCTGCTGCAGGGCAGTAAAGACACACCGACGTTAGCATCGGGCCTCATCATCTCAGTTTCTCCAGGCTGTGTCTGCTCTCAAGACTTCTGCTGAGGAAAATAACAGATTTATGGAGGCCGTGTTAACAGAATCCTTAGTTACTGCAAGAAACAGATGAATGAATCACCACAGCGTGTGTGTGTGTGTGTGTGTGTGTGTGTGATGAAGGAACCCACACAAAGTCTTGTGTGTCATTGATCCAGCTGTTTGTTGGTTTTCAGTGTCCTAATGGACCAGTTCTCCCTGTCAGCTGGGACACAAACACTGGTTTAGATGCTCAGCAGCTGCTTCCCTCGACCTGAGGAGGAGAAGCAGCTGCTGATGGAAATAAATGACACACACACACACACGTATTACGTACGGATATTTTAATCATTTTGTGGAATCCTCCTTTACCGTTGACAATGTCTGGGCTGAGATTCATAGAGATAAAATCTTTAAAAGGAGCCTCGAGGTCTCCACCATTACAACAAATACAAAGTGGAACATGATGTTCCTTGTTTTAAATATAGATTTTAAATATATGTTCTAGGAAGCTGCATTAATGGGCCGAACGCTCAGATTACATTTCTAATTTTTATAAATTCCAGTCAAGAGGAGCAAAGAGGGGAACCGGTTTTGTCAGACTGAAAGAATAAATCCTGATCTATAATAGAGCTTGAAATTGCTTCAGCTGGAGCTCCACAGACCTCCTGGACAGTGTCCACGCGGTGAAACCAAACAGGCCTGCAGCAGCAGCACTGCTGTGTTTGTGGCTGCGGGAGTCATTTAAAGCAGATGTTTCAGCATGTGCAAGTTGCTCCAGAAAAATAGTTCCAGGAGCAAATTCCAGTAGCGCTGTGATGCACCTGCTCTGTTGTTAGAAAAGTTTGAAATGGTTCCTACCTCAGATCCAACTCGGGGTCTCTCCCTGAAACCCAGCAGATATTTGGGTCCCCTCAGGCCAACCATCAGCAGCACATCCCACAATAAAAAGCTAAATAATTACTGAGCCTGAGGAGGTGATGTGTCTGCGGCCCCCCAGTGGTGCCGCTCGCTGTTGTGACTGCCTGCAGGCTGGTGTTACACTGAGATATGAGGGACCGATAAAGGCAAGTGAGGAATATACCACAGAAAAAGAACTGTACTTTCTCTAGTAAGTGGTGCAAGTTATTAACCCCCCGGAAGGTTATTAAAAGGTCCGGGAAATGGAGATTGAAATCCCAAAACCTGCTCACGAAGCCCCCTCGGATTGGACTGGGCACTGTTGGGACGTAACTGATGTGACGGCAGCAGCCAGATGTGGAGGGTGGAGCTCACATGGCCTCTCTTCAGTCATGTGACAGGCGTGGAGAAGGTCACACCTTCAAAAGGAGACCTGAATCAATTCTGCTGTGCTGGAACTCATAATCAACATCAATATTTCTTTAATTATGCGTACGTGTAATTAGGTGCCCCCCCCCTTCGTAGGCTAACATGATTAATGGTGCTGGAAATCAGCATTTGGAACAAATAATCCCTCATGTTGACTCCAGTTCACCTTGTTTCTCTGCTTCTTTATCAGTCAACAATCTCAAGGAGGGTTTTCATCGTGGCGCCCATTAAAAAGTCATTCCGAGGCGTTAATGACTCTTTTTCTATCTTCCTCATCAGCTGGTTCTGACGTCTGCATTCCCAGAATACTTTGGAACTATGAAGTGGAACAATTTAAAAGTTAATTAAAACCTGGATGGTGCTGAGATGCGTTGCTCTAATGTGTGACCCCGTCCGTGGTGCTAATGAGTACCCGAGTCAGAGGACACGGCTGGAACTGGACTCCCAGAACCGTCCACCCAGAACTTGCCACCGTCTCCTCGTTAGTTCCCTCCTTTCATCACTCTGTGATGCGGCGCTTTAGACCGAGATATCTTTACTTTTGAGTTAATCCGACCAATAACGTGGCAGCAACAAATCAATGGACGGGGATCCACAGAGATCCATGTCGGGGGGGCAGGACAGGAGACGTCAACAATGTAGGAGACGTCCTCAGGCAGAGACGCCCGCCGCTGGAATCTATTATTCGTAGTAAATGTGAAGTATTTTCACGTTATCATTTTATTATTTAGGAGTGAACCTATTTTATGGGTCTGTGTGTCGGTGCCTTGAGACACTGCTGTCCAACCTTCTGATTTATTGGATATATTTGAAGTGGTGGCTGTGGGAGGACAGCAGAGCTCATTTGTTAAACCTCTGAATAGCAACGAAAATAAGAACACACCGGAATTCTGTTGCCTCAGAAGCTTCCGTCCCACACATCCATCACAGAATGCTGTCCGTGTCCTTTAGAGACACATCTGGGCTTCTGTCGAGCACATATTTTAATCATGCGTCTGTATATTTAGAGTTGCTGCTGTCGGTGTAATTTAGTGGAAGGTAGAACTGTGAGGGGAGCGTGGCAGCTCGGGAGCGCGGTGCCGGGTGATGGATAGTTAATATTAAAA
Source organism: Takifugu rubripes (assembly GCF_901000725.2). Lineage (NCBI taxonomy): Eukaryota > Metazoa > Chordata > Actinopteri > Tetraodontiformes > Tetraodontidae > Takifugu > Takifugu rubripes. The sequence continues at coordinate 414,754 of NW_021821632.1, read as the reverse complement.
AGCTCAGGACTCTCAAACTCTAATCCCCCCGCTGAGGGATGCGTGTGTTGGCAGGGAAAGAAAATCAGGTTTAGGAGAAGAAAAGAGTAACTTGTGCTTACACATGTGATTCCACGTGCACATGAATCAATACTCATAAGCTGAGGGTCCCCTAATGTCTAGTCCTCCATCAGATGGACGCAGACTGGCTGATATTGTGATGTTTGCTGAAGGGAAGGACCCGCGTGGCTCAGAATCGCTGATACAACCTTCAGGTCCTCTGGAGCCTCCGTGGAATTGACTTTCAGCAGATTCTCATAGGACCCACATCAACTTACCCCAGACTCACTGTGGAGCTCCTCAAGCTGCTGCTGGAGCATTTCTGCCTTGTGTCAAGGAGAATCATCCTGTTGACAGAATCCACAGACATCGGAAAATACTTGTTGGGGTCCAGGGTTCTGGGTTGTGTTTCTGGTTCCTCCTGCAGGGGGCGTGCTGGACTAGTGAACCTGCAGAACCTGACTCCTGTGTTGGCTCCACGCTGGAGTTCTCTGTGCGCCCTGGAGGATTGAACAAGTGCTTCCTTGTGCTCCAGGAGGACCAACTGGTGCCAGTTGGATTTGTTTTGTTAAATAAAGACTAGTTTTGGGGCTTTTTATCACTGCACTTTGCCTGCTTTCGGGTCCTGTAAAAACCCAACCTTAACAGTACTGTTCCCAAGAAAGGGAGAACACGGTCTTTAGTCCGCTAACCTACCTGAGCACCAAGTCAAGAGAACATTGTTGCTAATAGCATGCTACTAGTATGCTAACACTCCAAAGCAGGATTTTGAGCTCACAATAGCAACAGTGGTGAGAGTCACCAAAACCTCAGAGCTGCTCTAGATACAGTTGAACATCACATTCTCTTTCTAAGGACGGAAACATTCTGCCTTAAACTGGTTCAGATCTTAACTATCAGACCGGTCTCAGTTTGTGCACCCAGACTAAACCAATCAGCTCCTGAAACTCCGCCTCAAAGACATCACGACTTGGATAACACGAATTTTCCTACAGCTAAACTCAGATAAACTGAAGGTGTCTCGCTGGGACCCAAACACCTGAGGAACATGTTCCCTACTGATGTAGCCTTGCTGGGAGACATTAACCGGGCCTCCAGTACCAGGGTGAGGAACCTCAGTGTGGATGCCCATGTTCAGCACCTTTTAAAGCTCTGCCTCTTATCACCTGGGCAACATCACTAAAGTCCAGAACCTTCTGTCCCGGAGTGATGTAACTGCTCCAGAATGCTCAGGTGCCGTCTAGAACCAGGGACAGAGACCAGGAACAGAGACCACATTAGTCCAGGACAGGCTGCTCTACATGGCTCCCCGTATAATCTAAAGTAGAGGTGAAAATCCTCCTCCTCACATACGAGGCTGTTCATGGTCTTGGTTCCTCTTATTCAGATGAACCATCCAACCAGAGCGCTACGCTTGGCTTCCTCCACCCGTATTCATCTCATGAATGCACATGTCACTGCTGGAGCATGTCTTGTTTTCCTCCAGTCCTGCAGACTCCTGATATGGTCCATCAAGGTCTGAAGGTCAGAGCTCCATTTGAGAACATCTGCAGATGCACCTGGGCCGGTGGACAGACTCTATCTGTAAGTAGAAGGAACAGATATATTAGTGGTGTTGATCTTGTCTGTACACGTGGCAGCTTCTGCACATGTGTCGGCTCCAGTGATCCCTCAGCTGTGGTAAATGAGCTGGTTCTTCTGTCAGAACCAGCAGTGGTTTCTGTAGCAACAGTAGTTCTGTGTTGGATGGGGCCACGCAGACCAGCCTTTCTGTTTCCAACAGGGGCCAAATTAGCCAAATGTATCCCAGGGGCCACAGTGAAGAGATGATCCACATCTTCCAGTCTTGTTGAAGTCTGTCTCTTCATCATTATTCAGAAAGTTCAAACAATCAAGCTAGAACCTTTTTCAGTTTGAATGAGGCCATCAATTTGGGTCAAACAGACAGCCTGAAGTCAGGAGCCCCCCACACATTTATCACTGACAACCAGCACACAGTCAGTTCAACTTCACTGCACAATTACTCTCAACAATAATGATGAGGCTTTTCTGCTAGACTGGTAGATCTTTTAATGGGAAAGTCTCTTTACTGGCATATCCAGGCTGAGCGCTGACTGCGAATGTCACATCGATTCTCTGTGGACTCATTAAACTTCTCAAGATGTCTGTGCTAACCTGTAATACGTGTCTGACAGGATCCCTGACTGTCGGCGCTTGTGCTGTTGTTGCTCGGTGTCGATCAGAAGCTCAACAGCGTGTTCGCGTGCATGTTTAATATCCTCATTGTTGCGGCTCTGACGCCTCCACCTGAACAACAGTTGGTGGATTACAAATGGAGCTGCACTTCTGACTGGCTCCATCAACAGTAAGCTGATCGCAACCTCCTCGAGGGTCTTAACACAATGTGCCTGTCTCATGAGTGATTTCCAGGCTGGAGGTGCAGCAAAGCCCTGGCAGCTTCCACCCCACCAGTGAGGAAGCCTCTCTGAGCCCAGAACATGACCTCCTGCTGGGGCGGAGTACATGGATCCTCTTCTTACTGCGCTCTGCTCTGGAAGCCACTTATTTCCATTAGGATTTAAGCGACTGTGTCATCAGCTCCTTGGGTTCCTGCCGCATCGCTTGTTATAATGAAAGGAACATTTATCATCTAATATTTGATAAAATGCATCCCAGCCTCAAAATGTCATTGTACGTTCTGTATTATGTCAACAAATTCTTCTGCTTTGTAGCTTCCTCTTTGCTCTGTAGGCAGTCATCAAGAGAATAGCGTATTATTTAAAAAATAGAATCCTCAGATTCCAAATTCCCCCTCAGCTGCAACAAGCCCCATTAGACAGTAATATCAGGAGTCATGGATGACTCCCCACAGCTCCAGATGATTAAGGGGGGGTGTTTGACACTTTTAAGCTCTTATTTTATGCATCATAACAGCAGAAATGCAAGACACAATATACATGTTGAGTAATACCCGTCTATATTAATGTATGAAATAATGATGTTCTGCATAACGTCCAACACGCACTGCTCCTCGTCATGCTGAGCGTCGGTACCAAGCATCGACGCCCCCTATGGTGGCCTGCCAGGGTCTACACCATATATCCCGGCAGTAATCAGCAGTCACCCTGATGTGCCCCCCCCCCTCCTTAGCCTCCATCTGTATCTCCACTATTACACACAGACAAAACAAAGGATTTGAACAAAGGGACGAACGCCCACAGAGGCCAGGGGCGTCAGCAGCGGCCTCATGTTGCTGTTAATTTAACTGTCTGCCTGCGTTTGCAGTGACACAGCTGTCCTCCCCGAGCTGCGTGTCTAAGCTATCGCATTCAAACCAACACCAGCTACCAGCGCAGGAGCAAACGGGGCTGCGACTGTAAAGCCGCTAAACAGCTGGGCCTCCCTTTCCTGGATAGTGGAGGCAGCCCTCAGTGCGGTCTGTGAATGGTATTTTTACCACAGTTGGTTTCTAGCATTAGAAACGCTTCCTGGATGTGTTCGTCAAAGAGGTAATAACCATTTCACTGCACGGCTGCCTGTCAGGCAGGACCAGTGGCTTCTGTTCTCCTGTGAACACCCCAATGACTTTTCATGACAGCCTGCAGCAGCAAATGGTAACTTGCCAAATTGTACATTTTAGGTCAGTTGTCATAGCAACACAGTGTTCTTTTAAGCTAAAAGACTGCTTGCCAAGACTGTGTTTGCAGGATAAATTCATAGGCTAATAATTACAGTCTCAAATGAGACGTGAGTCATTACTGACATTGATCAATGAAGCAGGAAACCCGAGAGAAGGAAAGCGGAGGTTTGGGAACAAGTGCAGCGATCAGCGAGACGATGTTCACAGACGAAGCAAAACTGTGGAGTCAGCACGGGGGGGGGGGTGACCCTAACCCTAACCCTAACCCTAACACACTTTAGTTCAGGCCTGCTCTGGTCTGTTCAGGACAGGGGGACAGGTCCCGTCGTCCCACCAAAAGCCTGCGTGCTTTGATAAAGATTTAGGAAGTCGGGTTCCTGTTGTTCAGTCTTTGGGCCGATGGCATGCTGTTCGATGCTACGCCGTTTGCTCCTTTTCATTCATCGTGTTTAGCTCCACCGTCAACGTCTCGCCTCCAGTCTCCGCCTTTCTGAATGTTGTCTTGACAACGTTTAATTGTACAATTCTCAAACGCTAAATGCACCTTTGGAGGAACCGGCTCGTCTCACCTCAGCAGCTTTATTGATGTGCAACCAGCAGACACTGATCTCACCTTGACTTTCTCTCAGGGAACTCAGTCCCCATCTAAAGCTGCGCATCAAGGATCCTGCCACATATTGTGACCTCCACCCATATACAGGAAGCTGTAATACAAGGTTACATAACAGAGTCACTGAGATTATGATCAAAGCCCCATGGCCTTGATCTTTTGGAGCGTCCCTGTGGAACATCACCAACATTTAATGAGCTCTTCTTTGGCCCATTATCAATATTTCCTGAGAATTTCATTCAAATCTCATGAACCTCTTTAGTTAACAGTCACAGAACCACCTTGGTGGAGCTAAAACCCAACACGCCTCTGGTGAAGCATGGCTCTCCAAAAGCAGACGGTTTTGCAGTTATCGATAATTGAGTGAGCACATGAGGATAGAAGGAGAATTTTGTAAAGATGATCTATTATAAAGTGCTGGGGCTCCAGGGAATCTGCTAAAGATTAACACGTGTCTACTGAAGCAGCAACAGTAATATCGGGGTGAGGTGGTTTCCCTGTTGTTTCACATTCATGAAGCATCACTGGAGATGATCACGGCTTCAGTAAGGCTTGGACAGTGTCTCTCTAAAGGTCAGAACCTCCACTTTCAAATGGATTTGTAGAAAAATCAGTTTCAACAAAGCAGCTTTTCTGCTGCGTGTCTGAGCTCTATGATCCAACATCCATGTGTCAAATACGAGGCCTCTGGGATCAACACTTTAACTCATTTGGTGACACCGAGGCCACCTCCACAAGGCCCAGCTACCACAGATGTGTGCTCCATCACTTCATTTCTGCCAACATTATGAGCAGAGTTTGCACAAAGAAAGATTTATGGTGGAACTGAGCAGTAATAAACCAGCAGCACGGTGAGATAGAAGAGAAAGGACGTCACGTCAGGCCTTTTGTTCATCAGAGATGGACGATTCACCTCTGCTTCAGGAGACGTTATCAAGCCATTCAGAGCAGAAAGATGAACACTTCTGGTGTTAGTGCAGGAGACACCTGGTGCAGCAGCAGGTTACGTCCCTCCCAGACGGAGTTTGAGCACATCTGTGCATGTTCGGAGACATCGAGACGGGTTAGCATCTCAGGGGAGGACGTGTCGTTTCCCAAACAGCTGACTGTGTTACGCAAGAGTTGAAAAGACAAAACGCTGTTTTGGTTCAGCCCAAAGAGACGAACCTGAGCTGAGAACAACGTGGTTAACTCGGTGATCCCTAACCTCAGAAATCCAAAACCCAATTCCAAATTTGGAGAGTGTGAATCAAAACCCAAATGCAGTATTTTGTGATGGCATGAGGTGAATAAAGCCACCGAGTGAATCCGGTGGAACGGGTCCAGAACAGTGGTTCTGAAGGTACAGCACAAGTCGTTCAGCGCATGGCGCCATCATCTCCAGGCCATAGTATATTCAGAAGACGCAGAGACTCTGGGGAATCAGGGTGAAGATGTGGAGCAGGAGGAAACGTCCACGGCACCAACGAGGAGGCTTCCTTATTGAAACGGGCTGGGCGGGAATTCCGGCCCTGCTGGGATGAACAACCGTTGGGTTTTAATCAGTTCTGACTCTGAGTTGCGTCTGAAATACAGGGGCCCCTGTGGACGGAGACGTCTGGATCATGTGATCATCTTTTTTAAAGAGGACACTATAAACCAGCGTGTCCTGGAGCAACGTTGATGCCATATTTCTGCCTGTTGCCAACCAATCAAGGCTCCTTCAGAGTCTGTAGGAAACAGAAATGAAACTCAGGAGAAGACAGCCCGCTTCTACCTCATGGATATCTACTTCACACACACACACACACACACACACACACACACACACACACACACACACACACACATAAATACTGCAGACCCTAAAGCCATGTTATAAGTCAAGATGGAGAGAGGGTGCATGTAGCTCTAATCCGGCAATTAATTCTTCTCCAACTGGGGGCCCCCAGAGAGCTCTCTGACACTTCTATTAAAAGGCAAAAATGAGACCCAGCATGAAGGTGAAGTGGGAGATATCTCCTTTATTCTCCACATCCCCACTGAGAGCAAAGTTTTACAGTGTTTTTGCCAAATAGTTGATTTTTCAATTCCTCCTTTCCCCAACTGCTGGGACGAGCCAGCAGCTGCTTTTGTTCGCAGCAGCCTTTTGCTCACGCAGGCCAACTTTAGAGCGACATTTGAGCTTTATTGCATGCAGGTAATGTCAGCCTTCTTATTGAATCGGCACAGCTGCTTTCACATCAGGAACTACATGCAATCAAATTTTATTTTGCAGTTTGTGGCAGAGCGGGTTCATATAATATCACCAACTGGTGACTTCATTCAGTTAAATGCACATAAATAGGAATTGATTTCTCTCCAGACAATAACAATTTTTGATTAAAAAGGCTTCATTTGTGTCTATGTGAGGGGATAACACAATTTGTTTAAAACTCAATAATAATAATATCATGAAAAGGGGAAAAGTTTGAATACTGCTGCCCCCAGAGCACAGCAGCACCTCCAAAATGTTACCAGTCAAAAGAAAAAATGTGCTACTCTGATCATTATGCTCCTATAAATAGACCCTCTGATCAATGACCAGAGTCTGGGTTGAAATCAGTCATTTAGTTGGTTTTGAATTAAACTGTCTATTGTATTACTTGTGTCTGTATTATTGTCCTTCAATCTAAAAGGAATCACTGCCTCTCTGCCTGACCCCCCCCCCCCCCCCCCACACACACACACACCGCACTAACTCTAGATCTGGCTTTATGCCACTGAAATGGCAGCTTTTCAGGCTGTTTCATTCTATGTTGGGCAGAAACAATTGTGGATCAATGAGAACTGATGAAAGGTCGGCGTGATTTTCTGGGATGGAAATAAAAGTCTGAGTGTGTGTGATCAGAATGCTCTTAACTTGACCTCAGTGAAAAAGTGTAACTACCCCCATCACACCCGTCCAACGTCATCAGTGTTTGTCCCCAGGTTTAGTCTGAACTATAACGTTAGCAGCTTGTGAGCTGAGCTGCTCTCACGCAGCTACACAACACAACACAAACCAAATGAAAACATCCCATCCGGACTTCCAACACCTCATGATTTAATGAATCATTTCTTCTCCAAACTCCAAATCCAATAAAAGAACTGACATTGTTAATAGAGTGATTTGCAAATCCCTCCCAACCTACAGGATCCACTTTAATCCACTCCAAAAACTGTAGTTGATGTTCCAGCGGATCATTTGTAAATAATCCCTCATTTGCCTTTAAAGGGTGGTTTCATCTGCAGGAGGGGGTTATTTATATCCATCGGTTTGTAGTTTATAGAACTGAAGCAGTCAGACACCATCTGGTTGGATGCCGACACCTCCAAAGGCAGCGAGCTGCTGGGGGACGGCGTGCACGTTGAGTCCATCATTAATCGTATCGGTCACCTCATCACCGAGCAGCCTGTTGTTTATGCATGCAGGTCAGCTGACCCACACAGGCGTTCAAGACGTCACCGCGCGGCTTCATGTTGAGTGATTACCTGAAGAGGCTCACCAGACAAGACGTTATAGCAGGTGATCGTCCGGGGCAACACGGAACCTCTCATCTGGCTCAGCCAAGAGCAGGTCTTATTTGTTAAAAAAGTGTGAGTCAGTTGTTTAGTGCTTCATTTCTCAGTCTTCTGTCATTTTCCTCAACCGGCCTTGAAGGCGGCCAAACACACCTGCACCTTTTATTCATTCATTTCTGTTCTATTTTGCTTTGCATTGAGGTTTGACCTTCACTCAAGGTGATTCGAGCCAGAAACAAACTCCCAAAGGAAAAGAGCCAAATAAAAGGTCCTTCACTGTTGGACGTTTGATGAAAGTTCTTTATTCAACAGCAGCAAACATGAGGATACAATGAGAGTTCAGCTCATCACGGCCCTAAGATACCATCCACACGTCCCTCATCATCATCATCATCATCATCCTTCTCATCTTCATCATTCTCTTCTTCATCAGCAGTAGCATCATCACCACCAGCATCCTTCTCATCTTCATCATCCTCTTCTTCATCAGCAGTAGCATCATCACCACCATCATCCTTCTCATCTTCATCATCCTCTTCTTCATCAGCAGTAGCATCATCACCACCAGCATCATCCTCTTCATCATTATCATCATCACCACCAACATCTCATCATCATCCTTGTCATTATCACCACCAAAATCATCACCACCATCTTTTTTTATCATCCTCATCATCATCACCACCAACATCTCATCATCATCCTTGTCATTATCACCACCAAAATCATCACCACCATCTTTTTTTATCATCCTCATCATCATCACCACCAGCATCATCCTCTTCATCATTATCATCATCACCACCAACATCTCATCATCATCCTTGTCATTATCACCACCAAAATCATCACCACCATCTTTTTTTATCATCCTCATCATCATCACCACCAACATCTCATCATCATCCTTGTCATTATCACCACCAAAATCATCACCACCATCTTTTTTTATCATCCTCATCATCATCACCACCAACATCTCATCATCATCCTTGTCATTATCACCACCAAAATCATCATCACCACCATCATCATGACCACCATCATCATCTTTTTTATCATCCTCTTCATCATCACCATCCTCTTCATGCTCATCAGCAGCATTATTATAATCATCATCCTCTTCATCATCACCATCTTCATCGGCGTCTGGGTCAACAGTCCTCTCAGCTGGCTCTAATTGAAACGTCCCTCAGAGCTTCTGCTTCCGAACCCTGGTGCGTTGGTGTTGCTGGCAGGTTGAAGGTGCAGAGGGGCGACAGCTGCTTGGAGTTGCTGTAATGAGGCGCAGCTGCAGCCAGGTCCATGATTGTGGTGGCTCGTCCACTGCTGCCAGATGGTTAAACACCTGTATGCTGGGAGCAGGCTTTCTCTCTGCTTGTTCTTGGATTACCTGCACATTACTTGCAACTGTTTTACCTGCGGAGAGCTGTAATTTTTTTTTTTTGGGGGGGGGACTAATGGAATAAAATGTTTTTTATCTTTTTCCAGGCTGACATATTTCCCCCTCGTCATCTCTTCATGCTTAAAGACCAGAGATTATTTTGTTTCTTTGGCAATAAACCCCTGTTAACCCAGGCTGGTCTTTACCCTCTGGGGTTTACTGGCACCAGACTCAACCCTGGACACTAAAATAGCAAACGTACAGCTAGCTAAAGATAAAACTCAGAATGAACTAGAATGAATGAATCTGTGTCATTAACAAAACAAAGTGAATATTTTCCAGGCGGTGTAATTTGCTGTGGGTTCCGCTGCCCACTGAAGGTGGGCTGTTCTGTGAGCAGCTTGATGCACAACCTGCGGGAGCTGTTTGATCGATGTGAAGGTGAACCAGGGGTTTCTGGACCATCAATAACAGCAGGCATTTGCTTCCTACAGGTCATTCCGCGTTGTTCTGGTAGACCCATTAGTTCCACTGTGACTCACAGAAACATGCTTCTCCAGTGCCGGGAACCGTTTTACCAACATCTGTCTAAAGTAGTTCTGGAACTTCCGTCCAACAAATGTGTAAAGGATTGGGCTGATGCAGAAATAAAGGTGGGCGAGATTCCGAGTGATCTGAAGGACATAACCCCGTTTTTGTGATTCCTCACAGATGTCTGTGTCATCCAAGAGCAGAACAATATTAAAGGGAGTCCAGCACAAGAAAAACAAGACCACAATGAAAAATATCAACCTGACGATCTTGAACTTGGTGGCCAGCATGGAGGATATGACGGTGATGGCAATCCTAACGTAGCAGTAGATGATGATGGCCAGAGGAACGAGCAAGAAAAGAAAAAGCTGCATGTAAAACCCAGCTGCCTTCAGCTGCGAATGGTAAGGTGAGCTGAGAGGATATTCATCACAGTACATTCTTTTTTCAGCAGAATGGAAGAATGAGGTGTGAAGCATCATCTTGTTGACACATGCCAGAACGCTGACCAGCCACACCACCACGCAGGAGATGACGGCATATCTCAGGTTCCTCATCCGTGAGACACTCAAAGAGTAGACGACTGCAAGGTGCCGGTCGAAGGTGAGGAGGGTCAGGAAGAGGACGGAGCTGTAGATGCCCAGGTAGTACATCCCTCCAACAATCCTGCACATGACGTCACCAAAGATCCAGTTGGAGAGCTGCATGTAGACGGCCATGAAGGGAAGGCTGCTCATGAAGATCATGGAGGACAAGACCAGGTTCAGCAGCAGGATGTTGGTCACCGTGGTCATCTTCTCAAACCTGGAGACAACAGATGTTTCGCCCATCATTCTAGTTCAGACTGTAAAAATGTGTTTTGGTTGGTTGGTTTCTCATTGGTTTGCTCACGTTAACCTGAGAAGGAGCTTCTGCTCTGAAAACAAACACCTGTCACAGGTGAAATTGAGCAGAGAGCCTAAGGTGGTTTCGGACCTTCAGCTAAACATGCAAACAGAACATTGTGTCTGATTATTTTTTTTTTATTTCCTTCAGCCACTTAGCTCAATCTCTTAATTAAATGTGACGCTGGATGAGGTAATGATTAGAAAAAATGTCCTTTTCCTGTTGAAACGCGTGTGAGAACATGTCAGAAGGTTTTCCTCCTTTTTAATGTGGATGAAAACAAAACTTGTATTTAAAGGCGGCTTGTGTGCATACACCCTCAAACTGAGCCTCTGCTGAAACACCTTTTCATATATGGGCTGTCTGTCAGGTCAGGTTAGCTCCAGTTCAGTTCGTCTTTAGTTATCAGCGTCTGTTAGAATCCCAGAGCCGGACCCCCAACAAGCAACAGTGGCAGGAAGAAACCTTGAGCAGGACCAGGCTCATGTGGGGGACCCTCCAGTTGGGTTGTATCGCCTCTTCACAGCTGTCCAGAGGCCACCTCACAGATGATCGCGCTTCAGGTCCAGGGTCTCTGAAGCGGGTCGTTCCAGAACCAGGACCTTCTTTTGCTTTTGTTCAGGTCATTGTTGACAGAAGAAACTTCTTTTTATCTCCATTCTTTTTTTCTGATTTGTAAGAATCACACATATTTACCTGAACAGGAATTTCATTGACCGGAACCCTGTTTCCCATCTGACCGTAACCAAATATTAGTTTATCTTTAGAGAAACCCAGAAGCATGAACAGTTGGTCCTGATTGTCATATTATGTCCTGTAAGGTGAACATGGGGTCACTGCAGCCATTTTGACTCATTCTGTGCTTTATCAGCCGTCTCCTGTCTTTGTGACACCCCCAGGAAGTGTTTGTCTTCTTCGATACACTGCAGGCCGCCTTCGTCCCCGAAATACAATGTTTTCCTTTTAAACCCGTCCTCATGACAGAGTGGACACTTGTCCAAAATGGCATCCCAGCAGGACAATTTCAGAAAATAGGAGTGACCCCTTTTGGAAGCTCAGACTCACACCTTTGAGTGTGTAGTGAGCCATGAGGCCATTTGCAGCCCAGCCTTTAAAGCTTGTGTTGAGGTTACTAAGCATGAAGTCTGGGTCCTGAGCAAACGTCTGAGGAGCCCAGATGTGCACACTTCTGCAGGAGGTGCTAACCAATCCACCACACAATTTAAATGTGCGTTTCCGACTGTAGGAATCACGGTTGAATGACTAGAAGCTGCTCCGCTGCCCTAACATTTCCCATCAGGTCACACTGCTGCGGTGTAATAACCCCTCCGACCGGGCCGGAGCCAATCGGCTGCGGGGGCGAGTTGGCAGCGGCCTGCATGACTGCGATGTAGGACAAGGAACCTCTAAGCCAAAGTCAACGAGAGTCATTATCCTATTCTGAAGAACACCAACCTGATTCTTCACAGTTTTCAACCTCTTTTCAGGGAACAGAGTGAGTGTTTTGCAAAATTAGGAACTATTTAGTGGTGAAAACAGTCACATCAACATAGGAAGGTCTGCAGACTTGTGCAACCACATTACGTAGTTGTCGAGGTGGCTGGTTCAACTCCCTCCATGTGACCTTGACCTTGGATGCTGGTCTTGGTGGCCAAGTGGCCTGAGGACCACTGCTGATGGACTGTAAATATAATGACTGTAGTACTACGTTCCTCCCTTCAGACTGTACTTCACTCTCTCTACGGAACTACGGAAGTTTCAGGCGTCCAATCTCATGTTAACCTTATTTCTTAGGCCATCTCATTACTTGCTGGCCTAATTGGGGCTCCCATGTGGCCGTGGCGTTGCCTCTCTTCAGGATTTAGCTGTGGGAGCAGTTGCAGAACACACGGCGGAACATCAGGCTGCAAGCTGCGTTTCAAAGATCCCACCGATCTGACATCCTCTGCATGTAAGTTTTCATCTTGGGGTGACTCACGTACGAGCAGTTCAGCAAGCGCTTGTTCTCATTCAGCCCCCTGAACACTTCACAGTCAGTGGCCTTAACCTCCGAGCACTCTCTCTCTCTCTCTCTCTCACACACACACACACACACACTCACACACACACACTCGCATGTATCTGTAAGTGAGGACAACAATTCCACGGTTGCATTAGTGAATCAGTGTTGCTGCCCACACTCACCGATGGAGGACGACCAAAACCAGCCAATTTCCACCGAAGCTGAAGAGAAACATGAAGTAGAAGAGGATGGAGAGCCGGGCCCCCAGGAGGTTATCGTCCACCCTGCTACACGGACTTACGGGGGTGGAGTTGTTATAGTCATAGATGTAGTAGTCGTCGATGAATGTTGCATTTTCCATCTTTAGCTGAAAGAGGGAACAAAAATAGAAGCGGAGGCATGGTGGGTAAACTGCTCAACACAGTGGAGTCCAGAGTCTGAAAGGCTGGTATTCACCTGCTCAATAGAAGGACTCAGACGTGCTACGAGGTCCTGGTTCTCTGGCCAAAATGCTTCTGCCTGCTGGGTGATTTTCATGTCAGCGCCGACTGACTCACATCATCATTCAGTTATAAGTCAGCGAAAATGAGGAAGGAGGAACCACAAGAATGTGTGTCAGTATACAAAATACTGGACTCATCTCCTCCCCGGTCTGTAGACATCCACATCACATTCAGGCCTAACTGAGGTGGCCCAAAGGGGCTCTGAAGGTCCTCAGGCTGTTCTGGACCCTGTGGTCTAGGACACAATATCAGCCTAGACCCCTAATGGGTCTAATTATTGGAAACACAACCTTTATTATCCAACGGCAGACATGAGCAGGACTCTGCAGGGGTTTCAGACGGTGTGTGTGGGGGGGTACGTCTGGGCCAGGACTCCGTGAAAAGGCTGCACTCGGTGTTAATGAACGCATTGAATTGTGGTTGCTCGCGTAATTTGCTCATTTTCACACGGTGAAGGGAAGCGGGGAGGTTTTGAATTAAGTGTGAGGACAATTTGAAAGTAATACAATATTGAACAAAAATTGATTCCTTTGATCTCAATGGTTCTCGCTCCCATTTGACTTTCAGATCTCATTTTTGCCTCCAAGGGGCCATTTGTAAGATACACCGATTTTCAATTTAAAATGGGTAAAATGAAACATCCATTAGTGTCGTGGGAGGATAGACCCTTCCAGGCTTCCATATACAAGGAAAAACTCATCATTGTCGTCATCATCATCATCATCGTCATCGTCATCATCATCATCATCATCATCATCATCATCATCATCATCATCATCATCATCATTATCCATACTTGCTGTTGTCATTATAGTTGTATTATTTCTGAAACCTGAATAACATTTGCATTATTCACTAGTTTTACTAATAGTTAGGAAATAAGAAATATCTTATAAATGAACTCAACCAATTAAGCAAATATGAGATGTAAATATGTCTTTTGTCCATGTAGCATTGGTTTTATTCGTGTGTATGTGTGTGTGTGCTTGGTGCCTTGCTCATAGGAAACATGTATACTGAGGCAGGTATTTGCAGCAGTGGTTAAAGCAGCGTGAAACGCCGTCATAAAACACTTTTTCCAGCGGTTGTTGTCTGATCCAGCAGGTTGTTGGTTCTTAATCCTCTCCTGTCAGGATGCGGCTGTGAGCTCGTCCTGCTGACGTGTAATTTCTGCAGCGTTAGTGTGACGGAGAACTCTCCTGCTGGATTCTTGCCCTGCCTTTATCCTTCGCAGGTTAATCCTCACTCGTGTGGACTCCAAATAAGCCGGCACTGAGCCCCCCCCCCCCCACACACACACACACACTCTTTTCCTGCACTTGTAAACAGGTGTAGTGTCCTCCTGCTTCCTGCGGTGCCACTAATTCATCTGCGGTAAGGTGTCCAGGTGTCTCCCAGTGGGAACACGTGGACCACTTATCTCCTCCTTTTCCTCCGTGAGCTCGTTACTGGTGGGGGCTGACGGATTGTTCTGCTGCTGGCGCTGCTGGTGCGTTCTCCCGACCTCTGTGTCTGATCTGTCCTTTGGCTGCAGCGCGGCCCTGCGGACCACGTTCGCTGTGCCACAGGAGGGATTGTGGCCTACCTTTGCTTCGGTCGGTGCAGTTCATGTTGGTGCATGCGTCCATCTTCCTCCGCTCTCCCCATAACAGGGTTGCAGGGCAAGACGCAGGGCGAACAAACAACCATGCACACTCGAGAGCCCCCACAGGCCCAGGGGCCCCAAACGTCCTGCTAGTTACCAGAACTGCCTCGACACAAAGGTGTAAACCAATCTGCATTTGGGAGGTTCTCTTCTTTCCTGGGGGGTTTAAGTCTTTCCATTATGCAGCTGACCAGACCAACTGCTCCCGTTGGCGCTGAGCTCTCGCCGTCATCTGGGCCTTCATGAAGTCAGAACCTGGTGCTGGTTTTGGGGACCAGACCAGTGTTGATTGAGCCCTGGTAAGGGGGTGTGGGGGTTGGCATCAGCTCCTCGGTGGCTTCAATCGTTGGCTTACACTATAATTTGCGCCTCCCCAAGTTCAGGACCAACAGACTGGGGAACTCATTCATCCCCCGAGCCATCAGACTGTTCAACTCCTCACAGGGGGGGAGGAGGGCCAACAGAAGGACCGGAACATTTTTATAGTTTTATATTTATATTCATATTGTATTTTTAATTTATTCTATTTTATTTCTTATTTTATTCTATTTTTATTATCTTTAATAGGTTTAATGGGGTGTAATGGTGGTGGGAAATTTTGTACAGTGCTGTACGTTTCTTTGGAGATGCTAATTTCCCTGGTGGACACCCCCTAAAGGGATCAATAAAGTACTCTTGAATCTTGAATCTTGAATTTAAATGAGCTGAATTTGAATTCCTTCCTACAACATTTACCCTTCAGGGTTCCTCCTGGTCAAAATAAAGAATCCACGTGGAACCACTTTGTGGTAATATTGTTGCACAAACAAGAATATTTAGTGCTAATTGTGGTAACTGTGGTAGATTTCCTCACCTCAGCTGTTCTTACTTGCTCTTTCTTTACCTCAGCTGTTGGTCCTTTCAAAACGATCCAGCAGATATATCTCAGATTAAAGTCAGCTATACGAGCCTTCCAGATCTTTTAATTAAAATTACAAATGCAGGTAAACCCAGGTTGATGGAAATTTAAAGGTAATCAAAAGTAAAAGCAGCTAATGGTGCTGGGAAAATAAAAGTAATGACTTTGTAAAGATGGATTGAATCGACATTTTAGGTCTGTAAAGAGTGCCTGCGACAAATTAATCCAGGAGCCTTTTTTACATAAAGCAGCCAGGATGTATTTACAAACCAGCAATACGTCACATTAATAGAAGCCCACATAAATCTGCAGGTGAGGTAAATAAAGGCCATTATATGAGAATTCATGACAACCCAGGAATGGGAGATCAGCGGTGCGGCAATCTGTGTGATGTTGGTAACCACAACAAACAGCAAAAGAGAGAAGAGCACAAAGAGCCGGAGGTGGAACAGTTGATCTGCTCTGGTAGCAGGATGGACTTTTGAACTCAAGCACATTTTTCTGTGGTGAGAAGAAGAAAAACCACCAGAAAGTGACGAATCCTCATCTGGTTCTGGTAAAAAAAGGTGTGTCCTGACAGGAAAGGAAAGCTAGCATGCAGCCGCTCCTCTCCCTCGCCTCATGGTATGGATACAAGGAGACGGTGCAGCCGGTGTGGTGGAGCAAGGCGGCTCATGCTCGAACCTGCTGCTAATGCACCTGATGTGCGCTAAAAACAAAAGCGTACATGTTTCCCACTGTTTGATTCAATTCTCCAAAAGAGGAAGGAAGCCCCATGAGTCACAGGAGCATTTACCACATAACGGTCACATAATGGTCTGCAATCTGGAAAGTATATAAAAAAACCACTACAGACCCACGGGTCACCGCTAAAATAAGTTATGAGTTGAGTTTACGTGAGCACGCTTAGCCTAGCCTTTTAGCACCGACTTCAACATGTGGATCAAAGTGGAGGTAGCTGTTTCAAACCTGAATCTTAAACGTCTCCTGATGTTTACAAAAACCCAACAGCCATGTCACAATCAGGACACTTTGAAGTGTTACGGAACAGCTGCAGCTTCCTGCCGGCGTTCTGAGCCACAGTCCTGGTCCTGCTCCCACACACACGACCTCTGAACCCTGTGTCAGCAGAGAGTCGCGGTGGCCGTGTAGGAGTCTCTACAACGGTTCTGCTCCCGGTGTTGTGCCATCACATGTTGGGTCCTTTCCTGTAGTGTTCTCTCAGGTCGTACGTCTGGTAGCACATGGACATGTCGCAGACGCCTGGAGGTCCCGGATTGCCCCGTTGGCCGGGATCTCCTGGCGGTCCCGGCTTCCCTGGGATTCCCTGGTTGCCAGGTCGGCCAACTCCATCAAAGCCGCGAGGACCCGAAGCCCCTTTGAGGAAGACGGGAGACAAAAGAGGCAGTTCTGTTACACCGGGAAGCAGATCCTAAAAGACCAGAATTGTGAGTGGAGCAACAAACCTGGCTGTCCGGGAGGTCCTGGGGGTCCCGGATAACCTTCCCCGATGCTGCCTTTAAGCCCTCGGGGACCAAGGTCACCTGCAACAGTGACCCATTATAACAGTGTTATAACACAGTGAACACTCAGCTGGAACTTTAGGTTTGCTCCCCTTCTTTAGTTCTGGGGACTCTCCTCATGGAACCCTGCAGCCGAGGGACCAAAGGCGTCCACAATGGTGGACGCCTGTGTCCTGTCCCGTCTCCCTGACCAGGACCAGCGTCCACAGCTGAGCGTGGTGCTGCTGCGCCGCGCTGATCAACCGTTACGTCTTTGTGCTCCGCCGACTTTAATGATGCTGGAGTTTTATGAGACGCGCTCAACATCAACCTCTTCAATTTGTTACTCGTTGATTTTAATCACTGTTGAAAGCAACAGTAAATTTCCCCGGTTGCTCTTTGTTGTTATTTATCGTCTTGTTTGTCTCAGGATTTACAGGCTGATTGAAAGATATCCTGTCACCTTCTATTATGTAGGCTGGATGCAAACAACATAATCCTGTCCTTCAGGCTTCAGCTCATACCTTTGAGGCCTGCTGGACCCTGCACTCCAGGGGGTCCCGGGTAACCAGGGGCGCCGCTCCCCCCAGGGTAGCCTGGGATGCCCATGGAGCCTTTGGGACCTGGGGCTCCTGACTGTCCTGGTGGTCCTTTTATGCTCTGACAACGTTCACATCGGGCTGGGGGGCTGAGAGACTGTAGTAGTGCTGGAAGGTGATCTGCAAGGAAACCGGGAGGGAGGGGGAGTAGGAGGGGAGGGGGGAGGAGGGGGGGGGGGGAAGTGGGAGGGGATGGGGGAGGAGGAGGAGGGGAGGAAGTGGGAGGGGGAGGAAGTGGGAGGGGATGGGGGAGGGGGAGGAGGAGGGGGAGGGGATGGGGGAGGAAGTGGGAGGAGGAGGAGGGGCTGAATGAACTGATCGTGTTCACTCTGATTCTAAGAACTATTGGACTGAATTATAACAGCTGCAACAAAGAGTCTGTTTCTAGTGATCAGTGTGAACTGGTGAATAGTGAGCTGGTGAATAGTGAGCTGGTGAATGGTGAGTTGGTGAATAGTGAGCTTGTGAATAGTGAACTGGTGAATAGTGAACTGGTGAGCTGGTGAATGGTGAGCTGGTGAATGGTGAGCTGGTGAATAGTGAACTGGTGAGCTGGTGAATGGTGAGCTGGTGAATGGTGAGTTGGTGAATAGTGAACTGGTGAGCTGGTGAATGGTGAGCTGGTGAATGGTGAGCTGGTGAATAGTGAGCTGGTGAATGGTGAGCTGGTGAATGGTGAGCTGGTGAATGGTGAGTTGGTGAATAGTGAACTGGTGAATAGTGAACTGGTGAGCTGGTGAATGGTGAGCTGGTGAATGGTGAACTGGTGAATAGTGAGCTGGTGAATGGTGAACTGGTGGATAGTGAACTGGTGAATGGTGAGCTGGTGAATGATGAACTGGTGAATGGTGAGCTGGTGAATGATGAACTGGTGAATGGTGAGCTGGTGAATGGTGAGCTGGTGAATAGTGAGCTGGTGAATGGTGAGCTGGTGAATGATGAACTGGTGAATGCTGAACTGATGAATAGTGAACTGGTGAATGGTGAGCTGGTGAATGATGAACTGGTGAATGCTGAACTGATGAATAGTGAACTGGTGAATGGTGAACTGGTGAATGCTGAACTGATGAATAGTGAACTGGTGAATGGTGAACTGGTGAATGCTG
>NW_021821632.1:390888-393388 GCF_901000725.2 Takifugu rubripes | reverse complement strand
GGGAGAGGGAAGAAGGGGGGAGAGTTAGGAACATACATGTTGAGGTCGGACCATCAGAGTTCATGTTTCTGCATTACTGATGTGGAAGTTCCTGCTCTGCTCTATCCTGCTCTGCTCTGCTCTGCCCTGCTCTGCTCTGCTCTGTCCTGTCCTGCTCTGCTCTGCTCTGTCCTGCTCTGCTCTGTCCTGCTCTGCTCTGTCCTGTCCTGCTCTGCTCTGTCCTGCTCTGCTCTGTCCTGTCCTGCTCTGCTCTGCTCTGCTCTGCTCTGTCCTGTCCTGCTCTGCTCTGTCCTGCTCTGCTCTGCTCTGTCCTGCTCTGCTCTGCTCTGTCCTGCTCTGCTCTGTTCTGTCCTGCTCTGCTCTGTCCTGCTCTGTCCTGTCCTGCTCTGCTCTGTCCTGCTCTGCTCTGATGCTTGTGTGCAGCTCTGTGAGCAGCAACATTAGAAGGTAGCAGCAGTTTTCAGATATCTGCGGCGCTGCTTCAACTTTAAATGCTGCTGCTGTCCTGCTGATGAAGTCAGACGTTCTGCTGCGCCACACGAATAAAGCAGCCGTTCGCTGCGCCAGTTTATATAAGGAACACACGCAGCATCGGATCTTCTGCCTCCACAACGGCTCAGGAGAACAACGTCTAAAAGAGGGGGAATAAGAGGTGGAGGCAGAGAGGAGAAAAGGTTCCTGAAGCTGCAGAAGGTCCGGTGAAAGAGAGGGAATAAGAGGTGGAGGCAGGGGGGAGAAAAGGTTCCTGAAGCTGCAGAAGGTCCGGTGAAAGAGAGGGAATAAGAGGTGGAGGCAGAGGGGAGAAAAGGTTCCTGAAGCTGCAGAAGGTCTGGTGAAAGACGGGGAATAAGAGGTGGAGGCAGAGAGGAGAAAAGGTTCCTGAAGCTGCAGAAGGTCTGGTGAAAGAGGGGGAATAAGAGGTGGAGGCAGAGAGGAGAAAAGGTTCCTGAAGCTGCAGAAGGTCTGGAGAAAGAGGGGGAATAAGAGGGGGAGGCAGAGAGGAGAAAAGGTTCCTGAAGCTGCAGAAGGTCTGGTGAAAGAGGGGGAATAAGAGGTGGAGGCAGAGAGGAGAAAAGGTTCCTGAAGCTGCAGAAGGTCCGGTGAAAGAGGGGGAATAAGAGATGGAGGCAGAGAGGAGAAAAGGTTCCTGAAGCTGCAGAAGGTCTGGTGAAAGACGGGGAATAAGAGGTGGAGGCAGAGAGGAGAAAAGGTTCCTGAAGCTGCAGAAGGTCTGGTGAAAGAGGGGGAATAAGAGATGGAGGCAGAGAGGAGAAAAGGTTCCTGAAGCCGCAGCAGGAAGCAGGAAGTGTGTGCAGAGAGAAACATGTCAGGCTCCTTTCAGCCGCTGTGATTCAGCACTGACGCTTTTAGCCTTGAGAGTGCGTCACATGAAAGCCGCGTTGATTTCATCACTGCAGCAACACCCCCCCCCCCCCACACACACACACACACCCCCACACACACACACACACATACACACACCCACACACACACACACACAGAAGCCCATCCTGGGCTGTGAAGATCGATTGGTCCAAAATCGATGCAGAACGGTGGATTTTAAACGCTGCCCATTTGCTGTTCTCACTCAGCTACAAAGCTGAGGGCTCCAGCTGGATGTCCCAGATGTTCCCAGATGTTCACACTCTTGTATCTGTTCATTAGCAAATATTGATGGGAGCCTCATCTCACAGCCCCAAATCGATTATGCAGATCTGCGTTTCACCTCCATGACTGGATCTTATTCAGAATCCAGCTGATCTCCGCAGCTGGATCTGATCCCCACTCACCGATTCCTCCATCGCCACGGCAACACAATTCCCCTTTTCCTGTCATTTGCTGGAACACTGAGGGTTTTAGGACGACAGGCTTTGGCCTAAAGAAGCAACTGTTTGCAGGAAGCGAACGACAGGACGCGCGTAACTAAGACTCTGCTCTGCTGCCACCCAGTGGCGCTCTGAGGGAGTTCCCACTCACCATCACGCCTGGATGGCCCGGCTCTCCGTCCGTGCCTGGCTCCCCCTGCACACACACAGACATCATGATTTCCTGCAGGTGTGAGAGTGTGTTTACATAAGTGCTATTGTGACTCCATGTGTGCAAAGGTGAGATTGAAAGTGAGCGTGTTGATCTAGGCCCGTATCACTGTGTGCTGGTCCATGTCTTCATTTGGCGAGCGAGTCTAAGTGGAGAAAAGGTCACGATTACCACCAGCAGCCAATAAGAGAAACCCGGGCGTTGGGGGGGGGGGGGGGGGGGGTGACCTTTAACAAACCTGACTTCTATCTGCGGCTGCAGCTGCAGACGTTCTGCTGCTCTGGGCGGTGTTCTGTGAGTGCACGTGGCAGAAAACAAGCTATTCACAGCACGCCGGGACTGGTCACTCCTGCCGCGCACGGCGTGTTCGTGTCATCATCAGCCCGTGCACGTCGGTAACGAGGCCGGCGTCACCGCCCCCCCACACACCAGAAGCCAACGGTGGCGTGAACGAGTGAATCCT
>NW_021821632.1:335888-385888 GCF_901000725.2 Takifugu rubripes | reverse complement strand
TGTGTGTGTGTGGACGCTCCACTAATGTCTGCAGACGGGAGATTCCATCAGAGACAATCAAGTCCAGAGTGGGTCCCTGAACGACCTTCGCCTCAGCCGCTGCAGTTGTCCTGGGGGGGACGCCGCTTCACCTGGACGGGTCAGAGCGGTCCTGATCCAGGTGAGGGACGGCTGGGCTCGTCCCTGGTCTGGCTGGGCTCGTCCCTGGTCTGGCTGGGCTCGTCCCTGGTCTGGTTGGGCTCGTCCCTGGTCTGGCTGGGCTCGTCCCTGGTCTGGTTGGGGCGGTTTCCTCCCCTTCCAGCCACTTTCCTCGTCTCTCTGATTTGACTCGAGCATTTTCAAAGCCAAATCTTCTAAATGCAGAACTCTGCAGTGTGGACGCCACACAAGCGAGGCCCCCGCTGCATCCGCAGCCTTTTGAAGTGTCTCGGCGCACATTCAGAGGCA
Organism: Takifugu rubripes; assembly: GCF_901000725.2. Taxonomy (NCBI): domain Eukaryota; kingdom Metazoa; phylum Chordata; class Actinopteri; order Tetraodontiformes; family Tetraodontidae; genus Takifugu; species Takifugu rubripes. The sequence continues at coordinate 385,441 of NW_021821632.1, read as the reverse complement.
GAGCAGCGGAGCTCGTGCACGGCTGGCACGTGCACGGCTGGCACGTGCACGGCAGCCCAACAAGCAGCCAGAGAAATCTCTGGATGTCTGAAAATACACACATGCAGAGAGAGTCTGGTGCTGAGACTAATCCCCCATTTCACCCTGACAAATAGCAGTTCAGACTTTAGAGACGGACTCTGCATATTTGACTCTAATCTGGCAGAATCAGGGAGGAGCTCATGAAAGATTAACCAGTGCACTGAAACAATGTGATACCAAGAGAGGCCCCCCCATCCCGGGCCCCCCCGGGCCCCCCCGGGCCCCCGCGGCACAGGTTGTGGGACCCGCAGGCTTTCATTTGTTCCAGGAGGGTCCGGATACACCTGTGCTGTCTGCATGCTCTAGCTGATCCATTCATTCATGGGGGGCCGGGGCTGGGGTCCAGGGGCTGGGGGCCGGGGCCGGTGGCCGGGGGCTGGGGGCCGGAGGCCGGGGCTGGGGACCGGGGGCCGGTGGCCGGTGGCCAGGGGCTGGGGGCTGGGGGCCGGGGGCCGGGGCTGGGGGCCGGGGCCAGGGCCAGTGGCCGGTGGCCGGGGCTGGGGGCTGGGGGCCGGGGGCCGGTGGCTGGGGGCCGGTGGCCAGGGGCCGGGGGCTGGGGGCCGGTGGCCAGGGGCTGGGGGCCGGGGGCCGGTGGCTGGGGGCCGGTGGCTGGGGGCTGGGGGCTGGGGGCCGGGGGCCGGTGGCCCCGTGTGTCCATACAGACTCATTAAACCACTTAAACACCCCCCATTATGCTGCAGGCAGTCAGCTCAGCAGACCCCAGCACACATATGTCTCGTGCACGTCTCTGGACACGCAGCCCAGGCGCTCGTGGACCTCAGCCAACGTGCACAGGACATTTGTGACACTGCACCGCCCCCTGCTGGCGAGCAAAGAGACATTCAGGAAGCTGCCTGACGTCAACCTGACAAACAGGAAGTTCAGGTTCCGTGTGCAGCTCCCTCCCGTGTACATGATGTGAGTCTCATCATAAAGTTCCTCATGTTATCATTTTATCACCTCCTTATCTTGGAGCTATGAGGTTATTCCCAGTTATTACTGTCACTACCTGGATTTGAGTTAACCCTCTCTGACTCTTCGACTTTAAAATAAATGTGCTGCAGTTTGGGCACCAAGGGCCAAAACCCAACAAGTCAGGATCATTTTAGGGATAAAATCCCGACTAAGCAGCATTTTCTGCATGTTTCAGTGTTTCTTTGACTTGTGTGATGATGATTTTTAGCGTCTCATAAAAGGCTGTAAAAACAGGGATGACATTTATGGTGACTTGATTCCAGATTCCAGAGCTGAGTTCCTCTGAGGGGGGTCTGCACATCTGCACCTGTGGTTTGGGGCTCGAACAGGACCAGCTTCCTCTGCTAGTTTAGACGCGTCTCAACTCGCTGCTAAATTACAAGCGAGAGTCCGAAATCCTCCCAGGTTTCAGGGATCACTTTGATGCCCCAGGACCTGGTTCAGCCTCCTGAACCAGGATCCAACCAGGACCTGGTGTGATCCAACACCTCTGCTGTCAGGAGAGCTCCTTCTGCCTCTCAGGTACAGTTCAGCTGTAATTACAGGGGCAACTTTAGTCGACACATGGAAACCTCACACAGCTGCAGCACAGCGACACACACCCCATAATAAGAGACCTGCCCCACCTGCAACGACCGCAGAGGGCAATTTTTAATTAGTTACTTTTAATGTGTGTGAAACATCCAAAGCCCAAATGTTTTTACTGCTGAGGGGAGTTTTATGGCCCTGTGTGTGTGTGTGTGTGTGTGTGTGTGTGTGTGTGTGTGTGTGTGTGTGTGTGTGAGGCTCCAATTAGAGCCCACACTGAAGTGTTCAGACAGAATCCAACTTCAGGCCTCATCACCATTGAATGGTGTCACGGACGGATGGAAAGGAAAGATCTGGGGTTGACAGGATGTGACCTCAGGCCACGGCCACACGGCCGGGCTGCCCCCATGCTGCCCCCCCATGCTACCCCCATGCTGCCCCCCCATGCTGCCCCCATGCTGCCCCCATGCTGCCCCCCCCATGCTGCCCCCCCATGCTGCCCCCCCCATGCTACCCCCCCATGCTACCCCCACAGCTGGAGCACAACCCAGGAGGGAACATTCTGATGCTCTGATTACTCCACAAGATCTGAGCTTGTCTGTAAACTTTGTTCTCTGGGCTGTGAAGTCGTTGAATGTCTTGTAATGGAAACAACCTGAGAACATCAGCGAGGGTTGTTGTGCTAATGCTACTGCTACTAATGCTGCTGCTACTACTGCTACTGCTACTGCTACTAATGCTGCTGCTACTACTGCTACTGCTACTGCTACTAATGCTGCTGCTACTACTGCTACTGCTACTGCTACTAATGCTGCTGCTACTACTGCTACTGCTACTGCTGCTGCTACTGCTACTAATGCTACTGCTACTAATGCTACTGCTGCTGCTGCTACTGCTGCTGCTGCTACTGCTGCTGCTGCTGCTACTGCTGCTACTACTGCTGCTGCTGCTGCTGCTACTGCTGCTGCTACTGCTGCTGCTGCTGCTGCTACTGCTGCTGCTGCTGCTACTGCTGCTGCTGCTGCTGCTCTGATGCTGCTGCTGCTGCTGCTGCTGCTGCTGCTGCTACTGCTGCTGCTGCTGCTACTGCTGCTGCTGCTGCTGCTGCTGATGCTGCTGCTGCTGCTGCTGCTGCTACTGCTGCTGCTGCTGCTACTGCTGCTGCTGCTGCTGCTACTAATGCTGCTGCTACTACTGCTACTGCTCCTGCTGCTACTGCTACTACTACTGCTGCTGCTGCTGCTGCTGCTACTGCTACTACTGCTGCTGCTGCTGCTGCTACTGCTGCTACTGCTACTACTACTGCTGCTACTGCTGCTACTGCTACTACTGCTGCTGCTGCTGCTGCTTCTACTACTGCTGCTGCTACTACTACTGCTGCTGCTACTACTGCTGCTGCTGCTGCTCTGCTGCTGCTACTACTGCTGCTACTACTGCTGCTGCTGCTGCTGCTACTACTGCTGCTGCTGCTGCTGCTGCTGCTGCTTCTACTACTGCTGCTGCTACTACTGCTACTGCTGCTGCTACTACTGCTACTGCTGCTGCTGCTACTGCTGCTACTGCTGCTATTGCTACTACTAGTCCTGCTAATACTACTACTACTGCTGCTACTGCTGCTACTGCTACTACTGCTGCTACTGCTGCTACTGCTACTACTGCTGCTGCTGCTTCTACTACTGCTGCTGCTACTACTACTGCTACTGCTGCTGCTAGTACTACTGCTGCTGCTGCTGCTGCTACTGCTGCTACTGCTACTACTACTGCTGCTACTGCTGCTACTGCTACTACTGCTGCTGCTGCTGCTGCTTCTACTACTGCTGCTGCTACTACTACTGCTGCTGCTACTACTGCTGCTGCTGCTGCTCTGCTGCTGCTACTACTGCTGCTGCTGCTACTACTGCTGCTGCTGCTGCTGCTACTACTGCTGCTGCTGCTGCTGCTGCTGCTGCTTCTACTACTGCTGCTGCTACTACTACTGCTGCTGCTACTACTGCTGCTGCTTCTACTACTGCTGCTGCTACTACTACTGCTGCTGCTACTACTGCTGCTGCTGCTGCTCTGCTGCTGCTACTACTGCTGCTGCTGCTACTACTGCTGCTGCTGCTGCTGCTACTGCTGCTACTGCTACTACTGCTGCTACTGCTGCTACTGCTACTACTGCTGCTGCTGCTTCTACTACTGCTGCTGCTACTACTACTGCTACTGCTGCTGCTAGTACTGCTGCTGCTGCTGCTCTGCTGCTGCTACTACTGCTGCTATTGCTACTACTACTCCTGCTACTACTACTGCTGCTGCTGCTCTGCTACTGCTACTACTGCTGCTGCTGCTGCTGCTGCTATTGCTACTACTACTCCTGCTACTACTACTACTACTGCTGCTGCTGCTCTGCTACTGCTACTACTGCTGCTGCTCCTTCTACTACTGCTGCTGCTACTACTACTGCTACTGCTGCTGCTACTACTGCTGCTGCTGCTGCTACTACTGCTGCTGCTGCTGCTGCTGCTACTGCTGCTGCTGCTGCTACTACTGCTACTACTACTGCTGCTGCTGCTGCTACTACTGCTGCTGCTGCTGCTACTACTGCTACTACTACTGCTGCTGCTGCTGCTTCTACTACTGCTGCTGCTACTACTACTACTGCTGCTGCTGCTGCTACTACTGCTGCTACTGCTGCTGCTGCTGCTGCTGCTGCTTCTACTACTGCTGCTGCTACTACTACTGCTGCTGCTGCTGCTGCTTCTACTACTGCTGCTGCTGCTGCTGCTGCTACTGCTGCTGCTGCTGCTGCTACTGCTGCTATTGCTACTACTACTCCTGCTAATACTACTACTATTCGCCTGGTGCTACTACTGAAGCAACTTCTGAGCTCTTGGTATTCTGTTTTTGTTCTTTTGGGCCAGTCAAGGAGAGGCTGTCCGTCTGCAAACCTTCTCTAACCAGCCAGTGTCCTTCCTTCCTTCCTTCCTTCCTTCCTTCCTTCCTTCCTTCCTTCCTTCCTTCCTTCCTTCCTTCCTTCCTTGTGCCTTGTTTATGCTGTCCTGGTGTCACTTCTCATATCAGTAAACTTCAGGTCAACACAAGTCATCTCAGCCACCCGTGTGTCAGTTCCACAACCTCCGTCCAGCATTTCCCCAACACCGGCTAAATGTCGCCGTGACAACCATCGCTTTAAGGTGCACAGAGCTAGTTAAAGGAATCCCCATCCACATTCAGAAGGAAAATCGGAGAAAATACTGGACACAGCTGATGTTTGTAGCTGTAACCCGTCAGCTGATGGTCAGTCGGCTCCAACATAAATGTTGGTTCTTCACAAATATTGGAGAGGAAGTGACACCTGCACCCTAAACACAGCAGAACCACTTCATGTTTGCCTCTGACAGCACGAGGACGTCCACCAACACTCGTTCAGCATCAACGGTCCAGTTCACAGCGATTAAAGCGGCGTGCTGAACGTGGAAAAAGGGGCCCGTCAAGAACGCTTAAACACATAAATTCTTCTCACTTCATTTACTTTAACGCTGCTTCTCTGAGCAGATTTTTGGAAGCAATTAGCCAAAGCACAATAATATAACAGCCAATTAGTCTTTACAGTAGATTTACTGTTTTCCTGGTCGTCGTTAAGATGCTCAGTCTTCCCTGAATTTGCAGGAAGGATTTTCACGTGTTGCTGCTCCACTGGAATCTGGGGTCTGGTTCAGGGTTCTTTGAGCAGTGAAAGAACCAGAGAAGGTCGGGTCCTTCGTGAAGTCTGCTTCCTGTTTGTGTTTTGAATCCAAACTACCAAATGGTCTTTGGCCCTGACTCAACTGTTCCCGTAACTATTAGCAGGACCAGTTTGACGTGGAGGAATGTCTTCAAGATAAGGTCTGAACCAGAACCAAGGCAGTTCCTGCGTCCCAGGGGTCCAGTTCCTGGAACCTCTCACCGCTTTGTAGTGGTGGAATTCTTTAACGGACAAGTTGAATCTACCCTGATTTGTGATCTGGAGTGAAAAAGGGAAGAACATCGATCACCGTGGGGACCAGCATGGTGATCAGAGAAGAACGGTGAGTGGGATCCTTCGTGTGGCGTCATGCCGAGCGACAGGAAGTCACGTCTGGATTCACAGGTGACGTGTGAGGAGGGCTTGGAAATGGGCCGACGGAGCCTCGTGAAAGGTGGAGAGCTGATCGTGCTGAAGAGATCCGTGTTAACGCTGCAGGCAGGCAGGCGGAGAGCAGCTGTCAGTCAAACCCGTTTGTGATCAGGGACGGGACCAGAAGCTGACGCAGCAGAGAGACGTCCAGCCAGGAGCAACTGGTTCAGCCTCGCACACAAACGCTTCTGGAACATCGCAGGAGTTGAGATCAAAGCAGCGGGGACTCGGCCGGCAGCTGCACACATCACGGTTCCGTGCAGCCGCCCCCCCGACCAGGAGTTATTCTTTAGTCTGTACATAAAAGTCAAATTCCCAAACAGCAGCGTTGGAGACGGACTCTCCAAACGCCTGCTGAGATAAGAGCAGCAGCATCAGACAGTCAGAGGGAAGAACGCCGCCGCCGCCGCCTCCAGCCGGCCCATCGCCGAGCAGCAGCACGCAATAATGTAGCTCCGCTGCATTATTCAGCACAATCAGCCTTCGTCTGTGCTGGATCTGCTCCTGTGGAGCAGCAGACGGGCTCCGCTCTCGTTCCTCATCAGGGAAACCTTGTCTGGATGAGCTGGAACATCAGACTGATGCCTTGTCTGACTACTCTCCTTCTGCCATTTAGCACTTTTATAATTTACAACTTTACTGTTCCGTCTCGTCTTCTTCTTGGAAAATCCCAGTGTGCCATTGTCCCTGTCCAGCTCTTACTGGTTTCCTGCCCGTCCGGTGTCACGGCTTCACAACTGAGCTCCAGTAACACTTACCGTGGCTCCAGCTTGTCCTGGAGGTCCTGGGTCACCTTCCTCTCCAGAGTCACCCTGCGTTACATGGTATTAACGTGATGTTTCATCATTAGAGCAAAGCAATAAAGCTGGAAGTAAACCAGTGTGACCGTCCTCCTACCCTGGCCCCTGGTGGTCCTGGTGCTCCTGGTTCTCCTGGTAGTCCCGGTTGTCCCTGTGCCGTCCCCGGTTCCATTAGCAGATTAGAGATTAGACTAGAGCAGATTAGAGCCGCTCGTATGTTGAGGGAAACTCACCGTATCACCTTTGGAACCAGGCTCTCCTCTGGGTCCCGCTGCACCACGTTCTCCCTGGAGACGATGAGGAAGTCCATTGGAGGAAACGTTTAATGTTACAAACAAACACTCAGACTTGTGAGGATTGTTCAGATGATGTGTTTGACCTCCATCCCAGCTGGGCCCACAGGTCCTGCTTCTCCAGCCGGTCCATCTTTACCCTTCAACAAAGACGGACCCAACGAGGGCCAACGATGTGCTCACGGCTTTATTTTGAAAGGGTGGCGATGAAAATCTGAATGAATACTTACAGGTTTGCCATCTGGTCCCGGGGGTCCTTCCCTCCCTCTCTCCCCACGAAAACCCTGAACCACAGAAAAAGGTTTGCGTTGAAGCGGAGAACAGGTCCTGAGTTCGTGTTCATTATTGCGCTGTGAAACTCAGCGGAACGTCTGCGTCACGTTAGATGTTGGTTGGATTTTGGAGCTTCGTTCTTGTTTTCAAGGTCGGTTTGGAGGAAATCAAAAGAGTTTAGTTTGATTCAGAAATAGAGGCGGTCAGTCTCGCCCGTGCACACGTGCGTGGAGACACATGCACGTTTTATGGGGCGGGGGGTGACTGCGGACGTCTCGTCTCTTTTCAACCAGAGACGGACGTCACATGACCTCCAGCCTCATTTGGGTACAAAGGTGGTTTGAAAGGTTTGAAGTGACATCATGTCATAGAAGAAGAAGTGCATGTGAGTGAGAGCTACCGTGCGCCCAGGAGGGCCTCGCTGCCCCGGTGGTCCCGCCACACAGTCTTCTACTGGGGCTGTACGGTTGGCTGGACACTGAGGAGACACACACACACACACTCACTGACCTCCACACACACCCACAGGCTGCTCGTGACAAAGAGCAAAGTCGTGTGTTCTCAACGTACCCTGTCATCCTCCTGCGTAGAGAGAAATAAAAGAGGTTATCCTCGTTCCAGGCCGTGGTGCAGAGCAGATGTCGGCCTGGTGGGGGCAGCGCAGACAACTTACCACTGAGAAGATCTCACAGGCCGTCTCTCTTTGGCTCTGGAGAGGATCACAATACAGACGCAGCTTCTGAAGGTCCACCTGGAAAAGAGGGTGTGGGAAACGTCCCTTTCAGAAACCGCCATTGAAGGACCGGAGCTCCAGGCCGGGCTCCAGACACTCACAGGGACGCTGGTGTCTGTTCCTGGCCTCTTGGACAGCTGCGTCTTCCCATTGATGTAAATGGGATCCACTGGGTCCAGTGAGCCTTCACGGATGAGCCGATCATCCAGGAAGCTGGAAAGCTGAGGTGGCCTCACCAGGAGTTTGAGCTGATGCCACTTTCCATCAAAAAGGTCCTGAGACAAATAGTAAGCGTATAAATAATAATGTGCTCAACTCCATGTAAACTGTGTATTTGGCTCTTTAATTGAAACATCATCTTCATTAGCGCAGTTTAACATTTCTGTACGTTTATGGGAGGTTTGCTAATTTTAGCTAAACCCCAACTTCCTCATCCTGAATGGCTGTGAAGAACAGGAAGTGGGGCGTATTTTCCCACCACATTCAGAAGGTAGCCGGTGTGTGTGTGTGTGTGTGTGTGTGTGTGTGTGTGTGTGTGTGTGTGTGTGTGTCTGTGTGCGTGTGTGTGTGTTATTGTTGCTTGGTCCACACCCTTGAACATCATCCCAGCAAAACTAACTCAAAACCAACAAACACAAGTTCGTGTGGATGTGTTATACATGTGTGTTGCCATGGCAACGGGCCTGTGCGCTTCATGACCTATACAGCCTGATCTCTATTTCTCTCTATCTACAAACAAACCTGGAATCCTTTAAAGACGACTCTCTGCAGCTTGTCTCTGGCTCTGGTTGCCACAAAAATCACGGATTTGTCCTTCCCGTTTAGGGTCACAGCCGCCTGGATCTCCTTATCTTTGGACAGCACCCTCCACAGGTCAAAGGTCAGTTTACTAGAAGATGCCTTTATTCTCAGAGTGGCTACAAACACGTAGGACGGGGGCAGGCCTTCGGGGAAGATCTCCCTGGTGAGACATCAGACAGCAGTATGTCATCGGCCGTATGTCACCTGTCTGCGGCTCAGGTGAGGGTGATGACAGGAAGCCAGACGCCCACCTCGTGTTCCCAGTAATGTCGCTGGTGGCTGACAACGCGTACGCAGTTTCAGAGCTCAAAGAACCTGGAATCTTCTTGGCTTTCAGCTGAAGCTTCATGCCGATCATCAGCTCAAAGCCTTTTTCATCACGAGAGGACACTGGGATTCGTGTTGGACACACGGACTCTACAAGGGAACGGGGTCAAAAAGGTCACAGCCCAGAAGAAGACGCATCCCAGAGCTTTCCAGCACGATATTACCGATAAAACAACGTCTGACTGCTGCGCAGGTGCCTCAACATTCACCTGAGACCATCAGTTTTGTGGGAAAGTTTGACGGAGGAACATTTTTCCGCGCTACGGTTCAGATCTGACCTTCACAGAGCTTCTGTCCCATGGACTCTCGGATGCGGTGAATGGTGGTGTAATCTTCGGCATACAACACGTAGGTAGATGAGGGTTTGTTAGCGATAGATATCAGCTCGGAGGTGGTGATCTCGCTGCCCACTCCGACAGCAAACACTGTGATTCCCTCAGCTCGTGCCTCCGTACTCGCGTCCACCTGCAGAAACCTCCATCAGGCTCAGATTGTTGCATTTTAGTGACCCCATCCGGCTTTGTGCTAATGTCTCACTGACCACATCATCCTGAGATTTGCCGTCCGTCAACACCACAGCGATGCGGTTCTTGACCTGGCCGGCTCTTTGAGTGGAGGGGAACACGTGGTCCACAGCGAACCGGATGGCCCTGCCCGTCTGCAGACACAGAGAGGATCCGCTGATGCTCAGCTTCAAACTTCTCCTGGTTTTTAGACCCTGGGGTCTGTTAGCCTCTGCTACTGCTGGGCTTCTGAAGGCCCTTCCCTTTCCTGGAACCCTCTACCAATATCAGGGTGAACAGTGGTTTGGAGAAAACAGCTGAAAATCGGAAGAATTTGCCTTTCAGAAACAACAGGCGTGTAAACATCTGAGCGCTATCCTGCCTGCGTGTTCCCTCCCAGGTAGCTGATGCTCCGGATGGCTCGGATGAGATCGCCTTCTCCCTGATGTTTCCCCAGCGGGATCTCCAGGCGAGGGGCATCGCTGTACTGGACCACACCCACCTACAGCAGCCAGACAGCAAGCAAAGTGCGGATGTTGGCGTCACTGAAGGTTGCCAGGGGTAACGCGGATATTATTGCAGAGAGAAATTGAGGAGATTTGCCTCCCTGGATTGTGAAAGTAAAGCAAGAGAAGCTGGAGAACATCATAGGTGCTCATCAGAATGGTGAAAGGCAGCGTTGACGACAGCGTCAGTAAAGCCCACCTACAGGCTGGGGTCCATTTTACCTGTGTGTAGGCTGAACTGATGTCAAACTGGCTCGTGATGTTAATCAGCCACTGTTTGGCCGAGTCGAAGTCTGACACGCCGACGCTCCAGGAGCCATCGACCACATACACCAGGTCGTTAACCACTGTGCTGCAGCCTGTTCGGAGAACGCATGTGAGCCACAGAAGGTGGTGGAAGGCTAAATTCCATAGGGATGAGATCATGCTCGCTACCTGCTTTGACGTCGTCCTCGTCCGCGGCCTCTAGGGGGATCAGCAGAAGCACAACACCTGACAAGAACCACAGCAGCATGGCGTCTCCTCGACCATGCACCGCAGTCCAGCTTCTGTTGGCTCCTGGATAACATCACATGTACAGTAAATCCGCTTATTATAGAGGTCTAATTCTAACGTGACAGCTGATTCAGTGGAGCTAACGTTAGCCTTGGCTTTAGCTTCAGCCCAAACCAAACCACCAAATAAACTATTTGTCCGTCATGTAAAAGTCCTCCTGTCTTCACTTGAAAGGCTTTGTTGTTCGTGTTTTCCATGTGTTTCCAACTCTGGCTTCTTGCTCGACAGTGCAAACACAGTCCCGCAGACCACAAAGTCGGGCAGCAGAAAATAACAGCGTGGGGGAAAACCAAAATAAAAACACGGCCAGCCCTGCTGCGGCGTGCTGGCAGAGGCTTGAAAGACGGGGAGGATCAGTCAAGTGGAGGTTATAGCACAACCGCAGCTCTCCTCCCAGCTCCCTGCGTTTCATTTGCTATTATGGGATGGTGCTACGCCGACGTCCTTCCAACTGATGCTGCAGAGGAATTCTTCTCACCTCTCCGCCATGAAAAAAGGCCGGTGCAAAATTTAGCAGGAGTAAAAAAACACTAGCTGCTGACAAAAACACTAGCATTTAGAGATGCTCTCATTAATATCCATTTGGGTTTCTAAACATTTGGACACAGATGAAGTCTGTTCTTGTCATGTTCTTTGTAACAGATCTTTCCTAGTGCTAATTTTCTGTCGTCACACACCTGAGACCAACAAGCTTCTTCTGTGCAGTATGTTTACAACACCGAGGGCCGACAGAGCACCGAGGTTCCCAGCTAGGAGCCCACAAAGGACCAATAATCCAAAGAGTAGGACGCATACGAGGAGAGAACTGAGGGGGGTAATGACGGACTGACTACATGCAGGTAGAACAAAAGTCTTGTCGATAAGAGACAACCAGAACCGTGTTTACACGAATGGTGTCATCAGTTTAATGTGGCTAAAACAGGGCAACACACACGTTCAGAAGCCAAGACGGGTGTAAAAGTGTGTCAGAGGGGACGACCTGTCTGGGACTGTTGAACTCATTTACATTAGTTCTGGTCTGAGGTGATAATGTTCACCAGACTGCTGATATCTCACAACTGAGACAACCTGGTCTCCACGACGATACGCTCAGAATATTCGGATGTCTGGGATCCTGAAACAGGGTGACGGTTCTAAACCTCCTCAGCGTTGAGGAATCTGGGCAGAGAATGTTGGAAATGCTTCGGCGTTCCTAAAATGGCCTGTCGCCATGCTCAGATTCACATTCTGTTTTCCCTCTTTAGGTCCACGCCTGTGTGGTTCCTGCTCTTTATAGCGGCAGGACTGGTTGCAGACCCACCGTGTGGACACGCCAGGTGCGTCCGGAGCCACATCAAGCTCTGCACGTGGCCCCAACATCACCCAACAGCTGGACTGTTGTAGCGACGGAACACTGACTGCTGCTCCATGACATTATTCACTTAGTTTGAGCAGAAACAACATTTTTAGTTTGATCCTTTCAACCAGGAAGACAACACACAAAATATAAAAAGAGAGATAAAAACAGATGTTCAACCTCTATTGATCCTGATGTGTCCTATAATCGGACTAGTATTTATAACACACAACTTTGTGACTAATTAAAAACCAGCGTTTTGTCCTCAGACATCAAGCTTTGTGCCGTTCAAGTAAGGAAACATCTGTTACATGAAACAAACTTCAGGAACAGCTCGTGAGGACAGGCTTACCTAGTGTCTGACTGAAGCAGGCGGCCGCTGGCGATGGCGATGAGACCCACTTTGTGGGGAGAACGCGAGCAGACTGACGGTGGTGGCGGCAGGGCCTCCCCCTGGTTGGCAGGCGCAGTGGTGGGAGTGGCGGGGCTGGATGTTTAAATCACCGGCTCAGCCTCACCACACAGAAGTCCCAGACGCGTCCATGCAGATGTCACAGCCGCACGGTGGCGCGTCTCTGCTACGTTCATTTATCACTGAATTTCTTTGTGTGTTAGAAACAGAAAGTGAGGCTAAATCAGGCTGCCTCATCTCTGCAAGTGAAAGTGTAAAGGTATTAAAGTCACTAATATAGTATGTGTGAGCTACTCATGAGGTTTCCAAGCAGGAATCTAATAAATGTGTGTATTTAAGTTTCAAATGTGAATATAAGTGTATACATTTATATTGTATGTACATGGGGATGCAAGTGTGAGGTTAAAGCTTAATTACCATGGTCAAACATCAGACTTATTAGTTTAAGAGCTGGTTGTACACTACAGAAGGGCGTAGAGGAACGGTTTACTGGTCACTATCATGACACCAGTGTCTCTGAGAAACACCACTAGCACAAACAGTGGCTGACTGACGGGCTGTATTGACCATGAAACCTAAAGAAAAGCCCTCACAGAGGTCAGCACACACGGCCTTTGTTGCACTGGAATGTGTCGCCCCCTTTTGGTAGAAGCCGCAATCTCCATGCTTCTCCTGTTTTGCTCCGTCTTCTTTTCTATTCATGAGAGAAGCAAACATAAGAGGCTGCAAAACACATCAAAATGTTTAAAAGTCGGCTCACATAAAGACACGGTCACCAGGTGTTTATTGAAGTTCACAATCTCACAATAGTTGACATTATTTAATAAGACGCGACAGTTTGTGTGACGTGTAGTGCCCGTCTCAGCCAGCAGGGGGCGCACACAAAGAACCAAAGCGGTCTCCTTCGGTGGTTTCAATCACGTCCTCAGAATTGTGTTAAATAAGAGGCGAGCGCATCTCTGGAGCCAGTCTGTCTGTAGTCCAACAGCAAGAATGTCTGGAAGAGGGAAGGGAGGAAAAGGTCTCGGTAAAGGAGGCGCCAAGCGGCACCGGAAGGTTCTCCGTGATAACATCCAGGGAATCACCAAACCAGCCATCCGCCGTCTGGCTCGCCGCGGTGGGGTGAAGCGAATCTCTGGGCTGATCTACGAGGAGACCCGCGGTGTGCTGAAGGTGTTCCTGGAGAACGTGATCCGTGACGCCGTCACCTACACCGAGCACGCCAAGAGGAAGACCGTCACCGCCATGGACGTGGTCTATGCTCTGAAGAGGCAGGGACGCACTCTCTACGGCTTCGGCGGCTAGTCTGTTCCCATGGCAACAACCCAAAGGCTCTTTTAAGAGCCCATCACCGTCTGCGAAGAGCTCAGTTCCTGCTTCAGAGGCAGCGACTCGTCAAGCGGGAATAACGTGAACTCGCTGTGAATGTTAATATTTATGCTAATGAGCCCGAAAGAGCTACATATCATTAACATATTATTGATGCAATTAATGCGGTATAACAGGAAGTCATCAATTACTTGTCCTATTCACAAAAGACCAGATTGATGCATTTGTTTATTGCTGCTTTACTTTTTGATCCGTTAAATTATTTAATCAGTGATTCAGGAAACGCATGTCACACAATAACAGTGTTTACCGCGGGTGAAAGCGCGCGCACGCGCGCGCACACACCCGCACGCGCACCAGTCCGAATCTTGTGAAGATGTGGCTGAATAAAGAGGAGCCAGGACAGGAAGCTGTCTCCATCTGTCCCCTGTCGAGGCAGGCTGTGGACAGCAGGAGGCGGAGCTGACGCTGTGACCGGTCACGTGTTCGCGGTTCGGCCAATCACAGGAGGGAGACCACACAGTGGTATTTCCATGAGGCCCGTATAAAGAGCGGCTCTGTGGCCGCCCTCCGCTACCGTGGAGAAGCACAATGCCGGAACCAGCCAAGTCCGCCCCCAAGAAGGGCTCCAAGAAAGCCGTGACCAAGACGGCCGCTAAGGGAGGAAAGAAGAAGAGGAAGACCAGGAAGGAGAGCTACGCCATCTACGTGTACAAGGTGCTGAAGCAGGTGCACCCCGACACCGGCATCTCGTCCAAGGCCATGAGCATCATGAACTCGTTCGTCAACGACATCTTCGAGCGCATCGCTTCCGAGGCCTCTCGTCTGGCTCACTACAACAAGCGCTCCACCATCACGTCCAGGGAGATCCAGACCGCTGTCAGGCTGCTGCTGCCCGGGGAGCTGGCCAAGCACGCTGTGTCTGAGGGCACCAAGGCTGTGACCAAGTACACCAGCTCCAAGTAGACCTCTGCTGGCCTCCTTCAACCAAAGGCTCTTCTAAGAGCCACCACATCCCCTTTAGAGTAAAGTTCCTCAGGCTGTGCTTAGCATCGCACTGCTCCAATGTCAATTACATTAAATATAGTGGTGGGCAAGTGAAGCTTCATGAAGCACTGAGGCTTCACTAACAATTGTGCCGAACAACATTCAAAGCTTTCAAGACTTCAGTGACGGTGACATCTGGTGGACAACTGAAGCTATTGCAGCCTCTAAAGAGGCACGACTGGCACTGTTTCAGTCCCATGACACCAATAAAGTTCATTGTGTGACCAGATTAACCTAAAGAATAAATGCAAATTATGTTAAGGGTTCAGTGTTGGTTAAGGGTTTATTAAAAACTGAGATTCATTTAAAAACTGTATTAAAAGTCCCCAACAGGGTTAAAGATCCTTCCTACTTTACAAATGATCGTGGTGTTTGAATTCAGAAACATTGGGCCAGATTCACGAAGCGTTCTTACGAACAAATTTGTTCTTAAGTCCCACTTACGAACAGTTGACGAAGATTGTGGCATTCACCAATTTCTTCTTATCCTGGATTTATTCGTAGGTAAGAACAAATCCTACGAACACTCAGGAGTACTCTTGCGCACATTTCAGTGCCGACATGTTGGCATGGTTGTGTTTTCTTCTCTTGTGCAGTTCAATATTACAATGATAATTCTGTCATATTTATTTATTTATTTGTTTATTTCCTATTTTTGGTGATTTACGGAGAATTTTAAAATTACGTAAATGTGCCAATGACTTAACATTAATCAACCAAATTGGAAACCATGCCAAAACTGTCTTTTTATTTGATTTTATCTTGATTTATTTTATTAGGGGATCGAGGATATGCCCTGGTTGTTGACACCACTGACCAACCCTCAGACTCCACAGGAGTTTTATTCAATCAGATGCATGCGCGCAGTCGCTCCACCATTGAACGCACCATCGGCATGTTAAAGGGGCGCTGGATGTGTTTGGACACAGAGCCACAACCCCGTGAGGATGTGCGTCCTGACGCAATGATGGGGCCAGACTGCAGGCACGCGGTTCACGTTCGAGCGCGATTAATTGCCCGTTTGTGAATCAAATGCATTATTGTCACAATCCGAGCACAGCTTTTACACGTTTATTTTTTTTACATTCTTCTTTTTTTTACATTCTCGTTGATTTCTTTAAGCGTGTTGGCTATAGTCATCAGGGTTGAGGCAATTTTATCAAGCGTGTTAGCCATCCTTTCTTGATTGTGCAACACGGCGTCAGAAATCAGGCGTGGAGAGGCAAGCTTTGGGCATTTGGCTTTGGGCATTTCGCTTTGGGCATTTGGCTGCTTTTGGCTCTGTCTACAGGGTCCTGCTGCAGTTCCTTTTATGGGCATTAGTGGGCGGTGACTTATGCTAATCGTATGTTAATTAGACTCACCTGGCACGCGCTTTCAATTTACGAACAGATGGCATTCATCAATCTAAGAACACAGCTGCGAACAATTCTGGGGCTTACGAACGCGTTGGTGAATCCGACGTAGGGTTTTCTTAAGAAACTTCTTAAGGACAACTTAAGAAAGAATCTAAGAAGATTCTTAAGAACATATTGGTGAATCTGGCCCATTGTTTTTGTGTGCGTGAAGTGTTTTTAAGGAAAACCTTTAAAGGTAACGGTTTTCATTTGGGGACTTGTATGTTTGATTTGGAATTATTATTCATAGAAGCAGACAAGTTATTTCCTCTTCACAGGTTTTTATTGAGGAAATATCATTTTCTCTACTGTTGCAGGCCTCAGTCTGCTCCTCCTCTGGCTGACCAGCCCCCCAGCTTTGGAAAATATCCTTTCACAGGGAACAGATGATGCTGGGATGCACAGATACTTGCATGCAGGTTTCCTGCGTGGGATATAAAGTCTTTCGTGCCACCTAGTACTTCAAGAGATCCTCGGCTCTGGTCAGAATTTGTTCTTTCAAATATCTATGACACAGTAAGACAATGAATGACTGAATAAAAAAAAATATGTTTCAACACATCTACAATAGACACACACTTTTCAAGATCTTTTCAAGATGGCGCCCAGAGCGGTCGCCTTGGTGTCTTGCTGCGTTCTTGTTTGTCTATTTTTGTTTGTTAATTGTGTGTCTGCCTGCTCTTACACCCGTGAAGAGCTACTAAACATCAGGACTCTCACCCCCACGGACTTACTTCCAGTTTTTCTGGCTCCTGCAGCCGACCTGGTTTACTTTTTGGCCCAAAAGGTGAGACGGCGGAGGAGAGGAAGACGGGCCGGTGCCCTGGCGAGACTACGCAGGAGAGGCTCGCGCACGGCGCTGCCTGGGATCTTTCTGTCCAACGCCAACTCACTTTGCAACAAAATGGACGAGCTGAAGTTGCTGATGCGGATTAAAGATTTCTCCACCTCGTGTGTTCTCTGCTTCACTGAAACCTGGTTCAGGAAAGAGACACCGGACAGCGCGCTCCTCCTCGGGGGATTCCAGCTGCTCCTCCTCGGGGGGTTCCAGCTGTTCCTGGCGCTCTCTGGGGAGAGAGCAGGCGGTGGAGTCTGCTTCTACATCAACAGCGACTGGTGCACTGATGTGACTGTGATCTCCCAGCACTGTTCTCCTGCTGTGGAACACCTCTTCATCAACTGCAGACCCTTCTATTCTCCGCGTGAGTTCGCTTCATTCATTCTGGCCTCCATTTACATCTCGCCAGATGCGGACGTGCGCGAGGCTCAGCGCACGCTCGCGGACTGTATTCAACAAGTGGAGCGGACCCATCCCGACGCTCTGGTTATCGTGCTTGGCGACTTTAATCAGAGCAACCTGAGTTACGAGCTCCCCAGGTACAAACAGTTCATCAAATGCCCCACCAGAGCAGAGAACACGCTGGATCACTGCTACACCACAGTGAAGGACGCGTATCGGGCCGTCCCCCGTGCTGCACTAGGACTGTCTGATCACGTGATGGTCCACCTGATCCCCACATACAGACAGAAACTCAAACTAACAAAGCCATCCGTGAGCACCACGAAGAGATGGACCAGTGAGGCTGTGGAGGAGCTGCGCACGTGCTTGGACACAACTGACTGGGACATGTTTAAAGGGGCCACACATGATCTGGATGAGTACACGGACACTGGGACCTCATATATCCACTTTTGTGAGGAGCGCATTCTACCAACGCGCACTAGGGTGAGTTACTCCAATGACAAGCCCTGGTTCACACCGAGACTCAGACAGATCAGGAAAGAAAAGGAAGCAGCGCTGAAAAGTGGAGACAGAGACTGCTACAGAGAGGCCAAATACCGGTTTAGCAAGGAACTGAGGAGAGCTAAATCTGTGTATTCGGAGAAACTTCAGCAGCAGTTTACTGCTAACGACTCTGCTTCTGTGTGGAGGCCTGAGGCAGATCACCGACTACAGGCCTCAGGCTTCAGAGGGTCAGGACGACAAAGCCCTTTGGCAGAGTCTGTCCCTCCACTATGCCCGCTTTGACACCTCGTCAGCCATGCCCAACACCTCCCCTCCCCCCAGTGCCACTGCCCCCATGGACCTTACTCCATCAAAGGCAGTCCCCTCCCCCCCTCCACTCACCATCAGTCCACCCCCCCATCACTTACCACCAGTTCCCCCCTCCTCCCCCCCTTCATTCACCATCAGTGAGCAGGATGTGCGCAGGCAGTTCGCCAGGCTGAACCTGCGCAAGGCCCCTGGCCCGGACGGCGTGTCTCCCTCCACCCTGAGGCACTGCGCAGAGGAGCTGTCTCCTGTCTTCACAGACATCTTCAACTCCTCCCTGGAGTCGTGCCAGGTGCCAGCCTGCCTCAAAACCTCAACCATCGTCCCTGTCCCCAAGAAGCCACGGATCACTGGGCTTAACGACTACAGACCTGTGGCGCTCACCTCTGTAGTCATGAAGTCCTTAGAGCGCCTGATCCTGCCACACCTCAAGTCCATCACCACCCCCCTCCTGGATCCACTGCAGTTCGCCTACAGAGCCAACAGATCTGTGGACGACGCGGTCAACCTGGCCCTTCACTCCACCCTGCAGCATCTGGACTCCCCGGGAACCTACGCGAGGATCCTGTTCGTGGACTTCAGCTCTGCATTCAACACCATCCGCCCCGCTCTGCTACAGGACAAGCTGTCCCAGCTTAGTGTGCCTGCCTCCCTCTGCAGGTGGATCACTCACTTCCTGACGGATCGGAGGCAGTATGTGCGGCTGGGGAAGACTGTCTCCGACTCCGTCACCATCAGCACCGGATCACCCCAGGGCTGTGTACTTTCCCCCCTGCTCTTCTCCCTGTACACAAACTGCTGCACCTCAAGCCACCAGTCTGTCAAACTGATCAAGTTTGCGGATGACACCACCCTCATCGGGCTCGTCTCCAATGGAGACGAGACTGCCTACAGGAGGGAGGTGGCTCGACTGGTGTCCTGGTGCGGACACAACAACCTGCAGCTGAACGCTCAGAAGACAGTGGAGATGATTGTGGACTTCAGGAAAGTTACAGCCCCTTTGCCCCCCCTTGCCCTTATGGACTCCCCCGTCACCATCACGGACTCCTTCCGCTTCCTGGGCACCACCATCACCCGGGACCTTAAGTGGGAGCCAACCATCAGCTCCCTCATCAAGAAGGCCCAGCAAAGGATGTTCTTCTTACGGCAGCTGAGGAAGCTCAAACTGCCTCCCAGGATGTTGGCGCAGTTTTATACGGCCATCATGGAGTCCATCCTCCCCTCCTCCATCCTCCCCTCCTCCATCCTCACCTCCTCCATCCTCACCTCCTCCATCATGGTGCTATGCTGGTGCCACCGTCAGGGACAGACTGAGGCTGCAGCGCGTCGTGCGCGCTGCCGAGAAGGTGATCGGCTGCAGGCTCCCATCCATCCAGGACCTGTATATCTCCAGGACCCGGAGGTGTGCAGGTCGGATCACGGCCGACCCTTCCCACCCTGGTCACGGACTGTTTTCCCCACTCCCCTCAGGCAGGAGACTACGGTCCATTCGGACCAGAACCTCCCGCTACACTAACAGCTTCTTCCCCTCTGCCATCAGGCTGCTGAACACCAAGTGACTTATCACTGAGCACCATGAACAGCAGCCAGTCGGACTCACGAACAATACATTACTCCTCATGGACCTGCACTATTTCTCACCACTCACTATTTATGTAAATACTGTATATAAGTCTTATTTTATTTTATTTATCTTATTCTAGTGTGGTGTTGATGTCTAATGTTATGTTGAATGTCGCAGCGGCACACCACGACAAATTCCTAGTTTGTGTAATACTGTGTATTACATGTACAATGGCAATAAACCTTCTTCTCTTCTCTTCCTCTTCTCTTCACATACATATATACAGAATATATACGTATATATTTAGCTTACTGTCAGGATTTCCAGTGTCGTCATGCCAAGTGTCACAAGCAATTGTAATTTAGAGAGCCATTTAAAAATTAAAAATACAATTCAATTATGGAAACATAAAATGTATGCTATGAACGGCATTATACCTTATTTGGAGGTATTATTGGCGGTACTCACCATGAAACCTGCCAAAATACTCTAACCCTCACTCTCCAAATCTCTATCTCCTCGCAACCCAACAATTTTACAGCATAATAATGCATCTTATATTGCTGATATGCCATCAAACCACTCAAATCTGTCTCAGAATGCATTGGAACGCCATGAGCCAATCACAAACGCTGAAAGTCCGAGCCAATGAACGGCTTCGAAACATTATGAAGCAATCAAACGTCATCAGTCACGTGACACTGGTGTTTTGACACAGCGTTCCGAATCACTCCGCTTCAGGAAGAGTGACACAAGCTCCGAAGCTTCTGTATCATTTACCAATCACTAATCAAATATAAATGTCTACTTTTTTTCCCTTTCACCATGATTTAACATTTAAACATGTAGCACATGCATAAACAATGTGTAGACCACACAAAGTGGCGGATGTAGTCGTATCAAATATTGTCCAAATTTAAGATTTCCAATATGTCTTAGCACCCAAAGTTGCTTAGTTTATGAGTCGTTTATTACTTCATAAAGCTCTCTTCTAAGAGCCACCACATCCTGTTCTGGGAACAGAAAGCCATCAATGGTGCAGTTCTCCACCTGCTTCACCTGGCTCTCCACAAGGTCTCACATGTTACTCTAAAAATAAAGTCAGTCTAGTCTGGGAAACCAAATGATCCATACAAGCACAGTAGCAGGGCTCAGACCATTTACATTTAAAAATACTAATGCTTGATGGTTTGCTGAGAATCCTCCACACATCTTGTTTTCCACAACGTGTTACAATGATGTAAATAACCATCTAATAGAGCTCTTGTTGGAATATGGACAGTTTTTCTTTTAAAATTCCTAATAAATACTGATTTACTGTTGATGCTTGTATTCAAGCCTGTTTGGACCTCAAAGTAATTGGACACTAATTTATACTATGGTGCTCATGGTTTTCAGGAAATTCACCAACCCAAATGGCAGATCACCTTCAGGACCGTTACATTCATGCACAAAGACTGAAGCAAAACATTGATTCAGCAATAAAGACTTCAATTGAATGGAAAAGATGTAAAATAATTTTATCTGTGGAACCACATGGAACATAACCATGTTTTTCTTCTGTCTCCCAGAAGAAGAAAAAACACAAGAATTACAAAAATGGAGTGGGGGACAAAGCTACAGAACAATTTAGATTTTAAAAAGAATCCTATGAGCTTTTGCCACAATATTCCCTCTGAAAACCAGACAGTGGTTAAATTATTAAAAGAAGGTCTTAAAATTACGATTGCTTTTTTGTAAAAAGAATTCTTTGGAACTAAACGGAAATGTTGTTTGGGTTGGTAAAGTTCTGTGCTGGGCTATGACAATGGGTCAAACGCAACCTGTGGAAAATTATAATGAAAAGAAAGAAAAACAAAACAGGTGTGTCCAGCGAACAAATATCCACCAAAACGAGTGATACTGTATATTCAGTGAGAGCATAAATGCATGGACTCCGCAAAAAGGCCAAATAAGTGGGTTTTCATGTATTCCTTAATGCTCTGCTGTGCAGATGCTAAAAACAGCCCCAATGTGGCAAATGGACCTTTAGTTTTAAGAGAATCTTTTGTAATCAGACTGGACGAGGCCGACCCAGGCTGCCGTCATGGATCTATCAGAAATGTGTTTGCTGCTTCCAGGAAAACTCCCGTTTCTGACAAGATAATCACTCTAAAATTGGAGTTTTCACACGGAGTCCCTAAAGAAACGTTTGAGCTATATGCGAAGGTGCTTTGGATGAAAGTTGGTGCGTTTCAATAGATTTTAGGAGATATTTAACCGGCGAAAGTCTCCAAACGTCGGTGGTCGTGACGGTGAATCGTCGCGATTTGGAGGCTAAATAAATAAAATCGAGATAATCTCAGAAGCTTTTATGACTTGAGTGTGTAGAAGAAAGTGTTCGCTGTCGTTTCCGTCCACTGCCAGCCGTCAGCGGTTCAGATTCCTTCATTTGTTCACACTTTGTGGAGGGGGAGAAAGCACAAGTGCGGCGCCCCGCACACGGCTGTGAGCGGGAGGCCCGCGGGTTGAGTCTTCACGGTCCGCACGGTGTGTTTAAGAGCGGTTCACGCCCCCGGATTCCTCAACTCATTGGGACTCAGCGACCAACGAAGATGGGAGAAGAAGCGCCAACACAAGCCGCTCCGGCCAAAGCCGCAAAGAAGAAGCCGACCAGAGTGAAGAGCTCGGGCCCGAGCATCAGCGAGCTCATCCTGAAGGCCGTGTCCGCGTCCAAGGAACGCAACGGCGTGTCCCTGGCCGCCCTGAAGAAGAACCTGGCAGCCGACGGCTACGATGTGGAGAAGAACAACGCCCGGGTTAAGATCGCCGTCAGGGGCTTGGTGACCAAGGGGACTCTGGTCCAGACGAAGGGCACCGGAGCCTCTGGGTCCTTCAGGATGAGCAAGAAAGTGGCCGAACCAAAAGCCAAGAAGCCCGCGGCCAAGAAGCCCGCCCCGAAAGCCAGGAAGCCCGCGGCCAAGAAGCCTGCGGCGGCCAAGAAGCCTAAAGCGGCAGCAGCCAAGAAGCCCACAGCCACCAAGAAATCTCCTAAGAAGGCGAAGAAGGCTCTAGCGGCGAAGAAGGTGGCAAAAAGCCCGAAGAGGGTGAGCAAGAGTCCCAAGAAAGTGGCGAAGAAGGCTCCTGCTTCCAAGAAGGCTCCAGCGAAGAAGGCTGTGAAGCCCAAAGCCAAGAGGGCAGCACCCAAGAGGAAGTAAGCAACCCTGAGAGGGTTCCTTCAAAAGGCTCTTTTCAGAGCCACCACAGCACCTGAGGTCACATTCCTGCTCCTTGGTCATGATGTAAACATGTGTTCAATAACCTCCTGTGCAGGGGATTAGTTGAGCTGTCTGCTCACGGTATTAATGTGCGTGTATACACACACACACACACTCTAGTCTGACATCTGAACATGTCATATGTGGGGTTATTAAAGTCGTTTTGTAGAGAATGCAGAGTTCATGGCATCCAATAATAGTGACAAGCATGCTTGTACTGAATGTTTTCATTCAACGTCCAGTAAAGAAAGTCCTGAACCAGGGGGCTGCTCTTTGGCGCCGCCCTAGTGGCTCCCTGGAACCTCTTCAAAAATATGGAAATTGTTTTAATATAATTTCTGTAGGAGGAAAAACGTGACAAACATTTAGTTTCAACATCTCATAATGGAAGTTAAACTTAAAGCACCATTGTACAGCAGAGTGGTCACGTGGTGCCTGATCCTCTCCAGGCTGCTGCAGTGAAGATAAACATTCCTCATTAATGCTCATTATGTGTTTGTAGCCGATCATTTGGAAAGGAGACAAATAGAGCTACTATAGACACTATAGCATGTGTGTCCGACCCCCTGATGAGCAACACAGGGCTCCCCAAGGAACGGTGCTGTCCCCCTTCTGTGCACCACCTACACAGCTGACTTCCAGAACCACTCAGACAGGTCCCCTCCAGAACCACTCCGGAACACGTCCCCTCCAGAACCTCTCTGAGACACGTCCCCTACAGAACCTCTCTGAGACACGTCCCCTACAGAACCACTCTGGAACACGTCCCCTCCAGAACCTCTCTGAGACACGTCCCCTACAGAACCACTCTGGAACACGTCCCCTCCAGAAGTGCTCGGATGACTCGGATGTGCTGGGGAGCAGGCATTAAAGCTAAGGATGCTAACAAACTCATTAAAAAGGCAGGTCTGTTGTTGGCTGTAGACTTACAAACTTAGACGAGGTGGTGAGGGACAGGATGGTGTTGAAACTGCGGACAATCATGGACAGTCCCCCCCCCCCTCCATAACACAGTGGACAAACTGAGGAGCAGCTCCAGCAGCCTCGCTGCTCTAAGGAACGCTACAGGAAGTCCTTCCTGCCGTCCGCCATTAAACTCTAATTCATCCTAACCCAGCCAATAACAAGAATTGTGGAATGTTTATGTTGTCATTTTATTCTGTGTGTGTGTGTATGTATATATATATATATATATTGTGTGTGTGTGTACACACACACACACACACACACACACATATATATATATATATATATGCTTATAACATCCTAGTCTTATGTGTATTTATTGTTTCTATACGTTATGTTGCTACTGCAATTCAATTTCCCTACAGGGATGAATAAAGTACATCATAATCTTAATTTGTTTCATTTATTTGGTCCAATATGGCTCTTCCAACATTTTGGGTTGCCGACCCCCGTCCTAAACTAATTTCAAGTTAATCCTCCAAATTTGGTCTTAACTAAAGAGACGTTTTTAGAGTTTGAAAACTGGATCCAAGTTGGACCGAGAATGTTTCATTATTGAACAGAACTGCTCTTTATCACGTTGTGGGTGGCTCTGAAAAGAGCCGTTTGGTGCTCGCTAGCCCAGCAAGGCCACACTTATTTGGCCTTCTCGGTCTTCTTGGGCAGCAGGACAGCCTGGATGTTGGGCAACACGCCGCCCTGAGCGATCGTCACTCCTCCCAGCAGCTTGTTCAGCTCCTCGTCGTTGCGCACAGCCAGCTGCAGGTGGCGGGGGATGATACGAGTCTTCTTGTTGTCGCGGGCAGCGTTTCCAGCCAACTCCAGGATCTCAGCCGTCAGATACTCCAGCACAGCGGCCAGGTACACAGGAGCGCCGGCGCCAACGCGCTCAGCATAGTTGCCCTTGCGGAGCAGCCTGTGAACACGGCCCACTGGGAACTGGAGCCCGGCCCGAGAAGAGCGAGTCTTGGCCTTAGCTCGGGCTTTGCCGCCGGTTTTTCCTCGACCACTCATTTTGTTTCTATGTATTATAAGGTTTTGAAATCTACGAAAGTCAGTGAAATGACGCTCTGAGTCGCTACGATCCCTATTTATAGCTGACGCTAAGCCTGCCTGACCAATCAGAGACACAGCCGCCCGTTCCCGCCGCTCGCTCAGCATCAACCAATAAGGAGCGGAGATTCGGCTGGTGGGTTGGACTCTGGGCGGAGCCGCCCGTTCCCGCCGCTCGCTCAGCATCAACCAATAAGGAGCGGAGATTCGGCTGGTGGGTCGGACTCTGGGCGGAGCCGCCCGTTCCCGCCGCTCGCTCAGCATCAACCAATAAGGAGCGGAGATTTGGTTGGTGGGTCGGACTCTGGGCGGAGCTGAGTGCCACGTGCATCATCCAGCCAATCACGAGTCCGGGTGTCACCTGCGTCATCGTCGAGCCCGCTGCTCCGACGCCTTAAGAGCGGCGGCGCCGGCAGTTCTTGTAACTTCGTCTCGTTCTGAGAACAAGCAGCAGTGAACAATGGCCAGAACCAAGCAGACCGCCCGTAAATCCACCGGAGGAAAAGCTCCCAGGAAGCAGCTCGCCACCAAGGCTGCCAGGAAGAGCGCCCCGGCCACCGGCGGAGTGAAGAAGCCTCACCGTTACAGGCCTGGTACCGTGGCTCTCAGGGAGATCCGTCGGTACCAGAAATCCACCGAGCTGCTCATCCGCAAGCTGCCCTTCCAGCGCCTGGTGAGGGAGATCGCTCAGGACTTCAAGACCGACCTGCGCTTCCAGAGCTCGGCTGTCATGGCTCTGCAGGAGGCTAGCGAGGCCTACCTGGTGGGTCTGTTCGAGGACACCAACCTGTGCGCCATCCACGCCAAGAGGGTCACCATCATGCCCAAAGACATCCAGCTGGCCCGTCGTATCCGCGGAGAGAGAGCTTAAATTGGCCGCTTATACACATCAACAAAGGCTCTTTTAAGAGCCACATCAACTCTTCTAACAGAGCTCTGTTCTATTTAAGGTGGAACTGTATTATCTCGGCAATAAGACTAGAATAAAAGGTCTGAATATGCAACCCTACATTACATGTATGAAAGACGAGGTACATTTAGGGTTTTTTTTGCCCATTATTGAAGCCTCTTCATAATTTATAGCAGGTAGTGGGTGTACATTACGGATGGGCGATACCACACTTTAAGGATTCGATACTGATACTTGTATTTTTATCGATACTGTTCATTTCTTACTGGCAATTTGTCAGTCAAAATATTACATTTAAGACAAATCACAAGACGAATACAGACCATTTACATAAAATTTATGGTCAATTGATAACTAGGATTTCATTATCCTTTAAACCTGCATAAGACAGTTGCTCCATGAGGAAAATTAAATAGAACAATGTCTGACACCATCACACCTGTTCAGAAAAAGTATCATATTCACATTTTCTGCTTTAGGACAATTGCGTCTGGCCGATTATTTCTCCGGCCTTCGAGAAGAGTCTCTGCTGGAACAGATGTGGTTTCATTTTTTCCCACCTCGCTTCTTGGGATGACCTTTTCCTCCATGTATCTTCTCATTTCAATATATGCATCTGTGTTTGCTGTGCGATTGCTCTGAAAAGCCACAACCCGGCTGTCAAACTCCCGCCATAATCCCTTGGATGATGAACACTCAGCAGGTGACCCTTGTGTTGCCACAGGATTGATCCGCCCATCCTTAATTTTAGGGGTTTTTTTGCCCATTATTGATGCCTCTTAATCATTTATAGCTGGTAGTGGGTGTACATTTAAAAAAATAAAATTCCACCATGAACAAGTGTTTCTGATTAAGCTCCTGCTTGTCTAGTTGTGTAATAATTGTTCCCTAATTCATCCCTCTGTCAGAGCTGAGCTCTCTTGACTGGGCTTATGCATCAGCTCAGGTCCAAACCAGTCAATAACAATCATTGTTTAATGTTTATGTTTTAGTTTTATTTCTATATTTTATATTTATGTAAATATGCTTATTCCTGTCCATGTTCTGTTATTTGTGTTTTATTTATTCTATTTCTATACTTAATTATAGTTATATTCCACCAGGTGCAGGCTGATACTACAATTTCCCTACGCGGATGAATAACGTAAATCTTGACTCTTGTTATGGGCCCAGTTATTATGGGGTTGGAATTGAAATTTGGTTGAAATTAATATATAGAAATTTTACTTGTAGACTGTTTTTATCATAATATAAAACCGAGAATTATAAATGTGTACACCCCACCCGACAGAGCTGTTGATGTAGGCATTTTATTGTTTTAATGTGCAGACACAAATACCAATTAAAAGGACTGTCAACAACTGGATAGAATCAATAAAGTTATTGGAAATAAAAAAATAGTGCTTAAAGAATTATGGGATTGTAATAGAAATGTTTTGTTTTTTTAAAATATCAACATGATAAAATGTATGAATATTCTAACAGTCTCATATCTGCTTTAGCGAGACCTTGAAATAAATGTTTTTTTTAAGTGCACATGTACCAAGAACTTCTGTCTTTAATGAGCAGATTCCACTATTTGGTTGCTTTTTCATTTTTTTAAAGTAAATTTCAGGCATCGGTGTAAAAAGATTGGTAATACTTGAGTGTATGTAATGTATATTTCTCATATTTGTGTCTTTGCAAACTTCTCATTTAGCATGCTATTATTATTAAGTGTGTGTGTCTGTGTTAATTTTAACTTTGGCAAATGTGTGTTGTGTTTTTTTATTCTCTTCAATAGAATAATAAATATAAAAATTAAAAAAAATAAATTTCATTATAACCTGAAATGAAATTACACTCAACAAATCAGCATATAAAGTAAAAACAAAGCAAACCTCAGCAAATGCAAATAAAGCACGGCCATATGCAGACAACCAAAGCAGACCTGATCAAAGCAACTCAAACTACATAGGATTAGCAAATACTATGGCACAATTTAGCCAAAAAACAGCAGTGAGAAGTTTACAATGCTAGGTTTCAGTGATCAAATGTTGCTCACATTTAGTGCTTTGTATCAAAGCACTAAATGTTACATTATGCTGCTAAAACATAACTTAAATAGTATTACGACTATACTACTATACTACTACTAGACTACTAATAGCTAATAAACAACCATTCAGCAAATTCATAAATACAACCTACAAGGTGAGTAATTGGAAACAAAATGGTGTTATACAAAATCAGGAAGTTTTGGGGCAATGGATTTGGACGTGTTTTCTTCAGGAAAAAGATGCTGTTTCCTGAAGAAAACACGTTGTCGTAATGGAAGTTGTAAAACATGATTTCCTACTGTGTGTTGCCCAATATGTGGATGTGACTATATCATCGTAAATAGTGTTCCATCCTCTGCTAAACTGTGGGGGAGGACGGGACAAACTTACATAGGTAACAGTTTGTCCCGTCCTCCCTTTCTGACTGAACAAGACAAAAGTGACTAGAATGCATTTAAGTTAGTAAATTGACCTTTGTCAATGGCAACAGTTTTAAAAAAAAAATCAACAGAAAACTTAAGGTGCTTTTCTCTCTCTTTGTCTCTCACAATTACTGAATTCCGGCAACTTTTTGTACACAGAAAACAATCAGCAACGATGAGTGCAAAAAAGGTTAGCAGAGCGAGGAAATCAGGGCCCACCGCCAGAGACCTTGTCCTTCAAGCTGTGGCCACATCCATGGAGCGCAAAGGCCTGTCTTCGGCTGCCCTCATGAGGATCCTGGCAGCTCAGGGATATGATGTGGATAGGAACAAGGCCCGGGTCAAGACTGCCATTACCTCTTTGGTAAAAAAGGGAGCTTTGGTCCGGACCACGGGCGCCGGAGCTTCTGCGTGTTTCAGGATGACCAGCAAACCAATGGTAGCCCAAAGAAAGAGGCCGGCAGCCAAGAGACGTGCCGGAAAGAAGTCACGCCGCAGGCCCAAGAAGGCTAAAGGTCGTAAAGCCAAGCGACGTGCCGGAAAGAAGCCACGCCGCAGGCCCAAGAAGGCTAAAGGTCGTAAAGCCAAGAAAACATCAAAACGCCGAAGGAAGGCCCCAAAAAGGCGAAGGAGAGTAGTGAGGAAGGCTTCTGGAACGAAGAGGGCTTCAGCCAAGAAAGCTGCCAGGCGTCGAAGAAGAAGGGCAAAGTAAAGAAGAGAAAGTAAAGCCTCCTGTTCTGCTGCGTTCATCAGCAGGATGGCCCCTTACATGAGCCTGCTCAAGGTTTCCTCCTGTCAAAAAGGGAGTTTTACCTTGTCATTGGTGCTTGTTGGGGGTCCAGGCCCAGGGGTTCTGTAGAGTGCCTACAGACAATTTTGATATTAAAAGATGCGATATAAATAAAGATACATTGAAGTGAATGTTGGTTTCTCTTTAATGTCACAGCCTTATTTATTGTCGAATTACAACTGCTAAACATAAAAGTTGAATTTAAACTCCTGCATTAGGTATTTACATTTGTAATTTGAGTGGCAGTAGGTTTGACTAAGGGCCCATTCACAAGGCCTGAGTAAGGATTCATTGCATTCGTGCTTTTTTATTTAAACAAGGGTGCCTGAATTGCCTGAATCCGCAAACTTGTGAAATCGGGCGCCATAGTGAAGTTTTAAAATCAGTATTTTCTTGTAAAAATGGGAGTGCAGTTTTCAGTAAAAACAGTGTTGCAAGTGCCACGAGTAGTAATTATTTTCAGTCTGAACACGTTTTAAAATGAAGGAAAAGAACAAATGAAAACCCGGTGTTTTTTGTGATGAACATGGCCTAAGGATTAAAAACAGTGAAAAAATCAATTACTGTATCTTATTAAAACTGTGCTTATTAAAAGACATTCCCAATTAAGGACGGCGTGAAAATCAACGAAGCTAAAGCAGTGGTGGTCACACTTGATGGTAAACTTACTACAAAACCTCTGGCAAACGTGAAAGTCCAATTAAAATTAAATTAAATTAAAACGTTCCAAAAGAGGACAAGTAGATTTTCCACCCTGGACTGGTCTCTATGCTGGTTCTGCTGGACCTCAGTGCTGCTTTTGATCCAGTTGATCACAGCATCCTGTTACAGAGACTGGAACATGTGATTGGGATTAAAGGGACAGCACTAGACTGGTTTAGATCAGATTTATCTGATAGATACCAGTTTGCTCATGTGCATGTGCAGAATGCTGGTCTCCTTGTGGTTCCCAGAGTCTCTAGGAGTAGAGTGGGGGGCCAAGCATTTAGCTACGAGGCCCCCCTGCTATGGAACCAGCTCCCTGTCCAGGCCCCCCTGCTATGGAACCAGCTCCCTGTCCGGGTACGGGAGGCTGACTCCATCGCTACTTTAAGATCAGACTTAAAACCTTCCTCTTTGAAAAAGCTTATTGTTACTAATTCTGTAGTTCCAGTTACTATCATAGACAGACAAATTATCAGACTTAGGGGGTCGTCTAACCGTTAGGTCACATCTTAGCTATGCTGTTATAGGCCAAGGCTGCCGGGGTCCGGAAACATGATCACCTGACATCCTCTCCTCTCCTCTCCTCTCCTCTCCTCTCCTCTCCTCTCCTCTCCTCTCCTCTCCTCTCCCCCTACATGAGCCTGGTCCTGCTCAAGGTTTCTTCCTGTTAAAGGGGATTTTTTTTAATTTGAACCCTCTCACCGGTTCCTATCATGGAGGAGCTCAAGATTAGTAAGTGGCAAGTGTCACTTTTGACCTCAGTCTGTGCAGCCCAGCCACAAACTGGGACATACATACATCCCATATCTGCTTGCAATTGTAATCACTAGAATGTGATAATATGGAAGGAATATATAAGGACTTATTTCTGCCGGTTATTGTTATCCAACCAGTGGAATTTTCATCTATAATTGCATTTGTGTGAACAGCAGTTGTAGCATTCTGAACATAAAACAATATTTATAACCTTTTACAAACATTAAAGTGGTAGAAAAACAATTAGAATACTTAAAATTCTACAGTAATTTAACGTTTTCAATTGTTTTATTATTTACCTGTTCATTCTCTACTGACAAGCTCATGTTCAGACAGGTACCAATTAGCAAGATATTTGTGTTTAAGGTTGTGGGGGAATGTCAAGATAAACAACGGACAACAGGCAACAGGCTGGCAATATACTTAAAAATATAAACATAGCAAAAGAAAGTTCCGTGTGCATAAGAGCTGAACATTTTAAATAAAGATCAACGAGCAATGTTCCAGGAAACGTGTAGTTCCCGTTTCAGCCAGCAGGGGGCGGCCCCGCACACAAAGAACCAAAGTGCTTTCAATCACGTCCTCAGAATTGTGTTAAATAAGAGGCGAGCGCATCTCTGGAGCCAGTCTGTCTGTAGTCCAACAGCAAGAATGTCTGGAAGAGGGAAGGGAGGAAAAGGTCTCGGTAAAGGAGGCGCCAAGCGGCACCGGAAGGTTCTCCGTGATAACATCCAGGGAATCACCAAACCAGCCATCCGCCGTCTGGCTCGCCGCGGTGGGGTGAAGCGAATCTCTGGGCTGATCTACGAGGAGACCCGCGGTGTGCTGAAGGTGTTCCTGGAGAACGTGATCCGTGACGCCGTCACCTACACCGAGCACGCCAAGAGGAAGACCGTCACCGCCATGGACGTGGTCTATGCTCTGAAGAGGCAGGGACGCACTCTGTACGGCTTCGGCGGTTAAAATGGCTGCTATAGCAACAACCCAAAGGCTCTTTTAAGAGCCATTCATATCTTTTAAAAGAGCAGAATTTTTGCGCCATCCAGCCAACAAAGGATGGATATGAACAGTGTAAAATATCCACTACTGTATTAACACTGTTGACGTCAGTGAATTTAAACGTCGCCATAAGCTTAAACACCTGACTTAAACAATGTAATAACCCTAAAGTTCACCACCGCACATGTTTAGACCTTACAACACTGTTTTTTCTTTTCCATTTTTCAGAAGTTCACTCCAGTTGCATTCCACTTTTAAAACTAAATGAGTTACATTCCTAGAATTTTGATTTATTGACCAACAAGTTGACATGTCTGGGATACGATTGTTTCATTGGTGTAATTCATTTACCAGTAGAATAAATCACCTCAGACAATGACAAAATGCAAACGACCACATTCATTAAAAGGTTATGAACTTTAAAATTAAACTGCATGTTTAAATATATTATCTACCTATAGAACCGAATCACGTGATTGGCTTGTCTCCATCTGTCCCCTGTCGAGGCAGGCTGTGGACAGCAGGAGGCGGAGCTGACGCTGTGACCGGTCACGTGTTCGCGGTTCGGCCAATCACAGGAGGGAGACCACACAGTGGTATTTCCATGAGGCCCGTATAAAGAGCGGCTCTGTGGCCGCCCTCCGCTACCGTGGAGAAGTACAATGCCGGAACCAGCCAAGTCCGCCCCCAAGAAGGGCTCCAAGAAAGCCGTGACCAAGACGGCCGCTAAGGGAGGAAAGAAGAAGAGGAAGACCAGGAAGGAGAGCTACGCCATCTACGTGTACAAGGTGCTGAAGCAGGTGCACCCCGACACCGGCATCTCGTCCAAGGCCATGAGCATCATGAACTCGTTCGTCAACGACATCTTCGAGCGCATCGCTTCCGAGGCCTCTCGTCTGGCTCACTACAACAAGCGCTCCACCATCACGTCCAGGGAGATCCAGACCGCTGTCAGGCTGCTGCTGCCCGGGGAGCTGGCCAAGCACGCTGTGTCTGAGGGCACCAAGGCTGTCACCAAGTACACCAGCTCCAAGTAGACCTCTGCTGGCCTCCTACAACCAAAGGCTCTTCTAAGAGCCACCACATCCTCTGCTGGCTCAACTTCCTCAATAACGAAAGCTATAAATCACACATTCATTCATTTTTTTTTTTTTTTTTTTTTTTTTAAAGTAACACCCTGCATGTAATTTCATCACAGCTGGTTCAGCTCATAAATCACTTCAAACACAATTCATTGTAATCATATCTTTGTGTAATAAGCTTTGGCTGTGTCTCAATATCTATTCCCTATGTCTTCATTTAATTTGTGATAAACCATTCAATAACAATTGTTTAATGTTTGTAATTGTATTTCTATTTTATTCTATATTTATGTATATATCCGTGTGTGTGTGTGTGTGTGTGTATATATATATATATATATATATATATATATATATATATATATATTATATGTGCTTATAATATATGCTTAGAATGTTCTAATCTTATTTGTATTCTATTTCTATACTTTGTAAATATAATTTCCTACACTTCAGTTATATTAATCCATGTTTAGGCTGCTACTATTCAGTTTCCCTACGGGGATGAATAAAGTACATCTTGAATCTTGAATAATCTTTGGGATAAGGCACATCCATCTACGTACCTAAGATTAGTGATGCAAAAGATAACACCAACTGATGGACTTTGGGAGTTCAAATGTCGCCTTCAAGCATTCGGCATTCCACCTTAGCTTCAGAATTCAATTTGTTTTAATTCAGGTGTGACTTGCTAACAGACTGAAGTTGCGAAAAAAAATACTCACCTGGTTGTTTACCCCACACAGACACTGTGACAAAGTTTCTACTGGCTCACATCTTACATTAAAATATACTTAACCCCTCTGTGTCAGTATAACTGCCCAGTATCAGTCTGTGTGTGTGTGTGTGTGTGTGTGTGTGTGTGTGTGTGTGTGTGTGCGCGAGATGTCACCTAATTCCACCTGTGCTTTTGTGACAGGAAGTTAAGTAAAGTAAAGTTTGCCTTCAGCTTCCCGTGGTAACCGTTTTTTCCCACCTCGGCAACACACCAGCTGAGAAACCGACCCTGGTAATTGGCGACTCTGTTTTGTGCTACGTGAAGCCGACTCCAGCGACCATAGTTAGGAGCATTCCGGGGGCCAGAGCGGGCGACATAGAAGCCAATGTATGGCTGCTGGCGAGAAGGTGGTGCACCGTGGGCCTTTGTTTGGGGCTACGCTTTCTGCAAACCATCACCCAGCCCTCCGGGATATTTGGCTGCTCAGCTGCTGCCGGGGGACCGCTAGCTGTAGCTACGCTACCTGACGCAACTCCAGCTAACTCCAAGCTGCGGAACCGTGTCTCAAGCTCGCTAATTCTCTCCTCCAGAGCCATTAATAAACTACACTTTATGCACCTATTCCTGGAGTGTCCAACTCGTCTTGGTTCAGAGGCCGCATACAACTATATATGAACTCAATGGGGCCGTAGCACAAAAACAAGTGCAATAAAAAATCTTTATTTCAAGAAATTTTGTTCAATATAATAAAAAGTAACAACCTGAGCCTTTAAAAGTAAGTGCAATTTCAAGTTGTGCAGTTACACATCACAAAAGTTCACAAAACGTGCAAAAAAGCACATAAACAATGTTTGCCATATCTCACAACCGAGCTCCTAGAAGAGCAAACAGATGACATGGAAGGCATGAGCTTGGATTATTTTGACAATATAGCTTTGAACAATAACAAAAAAAACATGTGAGAAATGTTCCAGGTTACATCAATGACAGAAATCGAAGCCAAGTTAGACCTCCAGTTTAACCAGGAACACAGGGCCACTCATGGCAACTTGCTGAATCAAGTCCTTAATTAATGCAACTCTTCTGTGAACTTATGAACATAATGCGAAATTAAATTGAAAAATTATAACAAAAAAACATACACATGTGATGTGTACAATTATTCTCCCAAGCAGTTGTGCAGTAAATCTGATTACCAACTGTTTTTTTTGGTTTTTTTTTAAAGAAGTAGCAATCAGTATTAACGACTAACTTCATACTTTTTATAGTGAAAACAATGTCTGAAGACTGAGCATTCCACAGAATTTAGACATGATTAGTTTTTGCTCCTGACACTTGGCATCTTTTAGTCTGCACAAGTGCATCGATATCAGGCACCGTGTCCTGAGTAGTTGCCAACTTCAGAATGTCATTTAAGTGCTTGTGTGTTAACCTTGAGCGCAGCTTTGTCTTGTTCAGGTTCATTACAGAGAAAGCCTGCTCACAGAGGTGGGTCGTCCCAAACATCCACAGCAATGTTGCTGCTAGTGCTCTTAATTTAGGGTACCCTGGCAGAATACAGGGATAAAATGTGTCCAAGTCTACAGAAGCAAATCTGCCTTTCAGAGTCACATTACACTGCAAGTGTATTATTTCAAGCTGCATGTCGGCAGGCACATCAGAACTTCTGACTATGAAAGGGTTGCGAAAAACTACCAATTCTGTCTCGAGTTCGCTAAAGAGATGAAACCGTCTCTCAAACTCTCTCAGCAAACCTGCAAGTTTGGTTTTGTATGGACTCGTGTCAGTAGTACAGTTGGCCTCACATCAATCAATCAATCAATCAATTTTTATTTATATAGCGTCTTTTACGATCAAAATTTTTCCAGAATCCCAGGGCCTAATCCCCAACAACCAACAGTGGCAGGAAAAACTCCCTTTTAACAGGCTCATGTAGGGAGAGGAGAGGAGGGGTTTGGTTAGGAGAAGAGAAGAGAAGAGAAGAGAAGAGAAGAGAAGAGAAGAGAAGAGAAGAGAGGTTTGGTTATGAGAGGAGAGGTTTGGTTAGGAGAGTTGAGGTGAGGTGAGGAGAGGTGAGGTGAGGTGAGGTTTGGTTAGGAGAGGTGAAGTGAGGTTTGGTTAGGAGAGGAGAGTGAAGTGGTTTGGAGAGGTTTGGTTAGGAGAGGAGAGGTTTGGTTAGGAGAAGTGAGGTGAGGTTTTGTTAGGAGAGGAGAGGTTTGGTTAGGAGAGGAAATGAAAGGAGAGTGAAGTGGTTTGGAGAGGTTTGGTTCGGAGAGGAGAGGTGAGGATAGGATGTTGCTCTGACGTAAATATTAGCTTTACAGAATTTAAGTTTTCTTCTCGCCAGCAGCTTTAGATTGGCTGGCACCCGGAATGCACCTAACTATGGTCGCTGGAGTTAGGGTTAGGGCTTCACGTAGCACATGACTGAGTCGCCAATTACAAGAGTCATTTTCTCAGCGGGTGTGTCGCCGAGTGGGGAAAAAACGGTTACTACGAGAAGTACGCTACGCTACAGTGCAGTGCCGCAGCAGCTACCTTCTCTTGGCTACCTCACACAACTTCAGAGCTGTCTCCAAGCTGTCTCCAGAGCCATTAATAACCTGCACTCTATGCACCTATTACCTTCACTAAATTTGAATTATTTCCCCTTGTTGTTGGCAAGTAACTAGAAATGTCTGAGTATTCAATTTTTTAAATAAAGTGAATACAACAAACAGCGTGCACAGTGCACCAACAAACTCCCGTGAGAAAAAAGGAAGATAACTGGATCCTGATGTGTTATCAAATTCTAGGTTAATATCCAACCTTCATTTTTTTCTCTAAAGTTCTTGAGAATTTGGTGGTGACTCAGTTACTGGAGCACCTGCAGAGGAACAGCCTGCTTCAGATGTTTCAGTCAGGCTTTAGAGCATATGTGTCAAACTCATGCGGGTGGATTGTAGACGCATGGGCTATGATACCGTCTTCATGTATTGGAAGAGCTTTCACAAAATCAACGCTGAACAAGAATCGGTCGGTGAGTCAGATTCAGATGATTAAGAAGAGGAATTCGGGATTGGACATTGAAATAGTGCAGCTGTTTAATTCAGATACAGAAGATGAAAACTTTGATGGTTCTGTGGCGGAAGAATGAATATTTTGTTTAATATTGATTCTTGAAAATGCAGAAAGAAGACCTTGAAACCACAACACAGTCCTGATCATGTCCTGTACCATTTCAAGAGAATAAATCACTGGAATAAGTTAATTCCAAAATTAACACATGCCATGTCATAGCTCTAAAAGGAAAAACAGCTTTGTGGCTCAGTTCACCAGCCGGACAAAGCTTCGGGCAGAAACCCTATAGATCCAAGCTTCAAAGCCAACAGCCAAGCAAAGTAATTGTTTTACTCAATTCAAATTAAATTACACTCAACAAATCAGCATATAGAAAGTCAAAACAAAGCAAACCCCAGCAAATGCAAATAAAGCACGGCCACAACCAAAGCAGACCTGATCAAAGCAACTCAAACTACATAGGATTAGCAAATACTATGGCACAATTTAGCCAAAAAAACAGCAGTGAGAAGTTTACAATGCTAGGTTTCAGTGATCAAATGTTGCTCACATTTAGTGCTTTGTATCAAAGCACTAAATGTTACATTATGCTGCTAAAACATAACTTAAATAGTATTACAACTATACTACTACTGCTAGACTACTAATAGCTAATAAACAACCATTCAGCAAATTCACAAATACAACCTACAAGGTAAGTAATTGGAAACAAAATGGTGTTATACAAAATCAGGAAGTTCTGGGGCAATGGATTTGGACGTGTTTTCTTCAGGGAAAATATGCTGTTTCCTGAAGAAAACACGTTGTTGTAATGGAAGTTGTAAAACATGATTTCCTACTGTGTGTTGCCCAATATGTGGATGTGACTATATCATCGTAAATAGTGTTCCATCCTCTGCTAAACTGTGGGGGAGGACGGGACAAACTTACATAGGTAACAGTTTGTCCCGTCCTCCCTTTCTGACTGAACAAGACAAAAGTGACTAGAATGCATTTAAGTTAGTAAATTGACCTTTGTCAATGGCAACAGTTTTAAAAAAAAGTAGTAAAAACACACAAAAAAAAAATCAACAGAAAACTTAAGGTGCTTTTCTCTCTCTTTGTCTCTCACAATTACTGAATTCCAGCAACTTTTTGTACACAGAAAACAATCAGCAAAGATGAGTGCAAAAAAGGTTAGCAGAGCGAGGAAATCAGGGCCCACCGCCAGAGACCTTGTCCTTCAAGCTGTGGCCACATCCATGGAGCGCAAAGGCCTGTCTTCGGCTGCCCTCATGAGGATCCTGGCAGCTCAGGGATATGATGTGGATAGGAACAAGGCCCGGGTCAAGACTGCCATTACCTCTTTGGTAAAAAAGGGAGCTTTGGTCCGGACCACGGGCGCCGGAGCTTCTGCGTGTTTCAGGATGACCAGCAAACCAATGGTAGCCCAAAGAAAGAGGCCGGCAGCCAAGAGACGTGCCGGAAAGAAGTCACGCCGCAGGCCCAAGAAGGCTAAAGGTCGTAAAGCCAAGCGACGTGCCGGAAAGAAGCCACGCCGCAGGCCCAAGAAGGCTAAAGGTCGTAAAGCCAAGAAAACATCAAAACGCCGAAGGAAGGCCCCAAAAAGGCGAAGGAGAGTAGTGAGGAAGGCTTCTGGAACGAAGAGGGCTTCAGCCAAGAAAGCTGCCAGGCGTCGAAGAAGAAGGGCAAAGTAAAGAAGAGAAAGTAAAGCCTCCTGTTCTGCTGCGTTCATCAGCAGGATGGCCCCTTACATGAGCCTGCTCAAGGTTTCCTCCTGTCAAAAAGGGAGTTTTACCTTGTCATTGGTGCTTGTTGGGGGTCCAGGCCCAGGGGTTCTGTAGAGTGCCTACAGACAATTTTGATATTAAAAGATGCGATATAAATAAAGATACATTGAAGTGAATGTTGGTTTCTCATTAATGTCCTGTCCAGAATGAGGCATGGGGGCTGAATCGAGGGCCTGCCACCTATTGCCTCATCCATGAGAGGGAACTATTTCTACTTATAATACGCTAATAATTCAAACAGTAATGCTACATTTGCTATAATTATTAGTCTGTCACATTTAGACTAAATTTAAAACAATATATATTATATATATATACATATTACAAATCTTGGAGGGTTTTTTTTGAGGTTCTCCCACTTTTTTGCTGCTCGTGCTGGAGTCAGCATTCCAGTCAGGCCAATTTCCTTCAACAGAACTCAGAAGGACATAAACAAATTGCAGAAATCCATCAGTGTAGTTTCTGATTATATTGTAATTAATGATTGTGATCACACCAGATTACAAGGTACAGCAAT
Organism: Takifugu rubripes; assembly: GCF_901000725.2. NCBI lineage: Eukaryota > Metazoa > Chordata > Actinopteri > Tetraodontiformes > Tetraodontidae > Takifugu > Takifugu rubripes. Next base: position 346,729 of record NW_021821632.1, on the reverse strand, counting down.
AAAATACAATCCTTAATAACATTTGGCCACCACCCACTCCCATCCTGCTGCAGCAGAAAACCTCTTCCCAGAGAAGAGGTGGTCCTTTTCCGTCCAGCATTGGATCATCTTACTAATGTCATCATCACTCCCTTAAGAAGTCAATTCAATCCATCAGTCTGTGTTATGTTTCTGTCACTCCCACAGTACTTTAAATCTCCATTTAAAATGCACCAACTCTAGCAGAGTACAATTAAAGCGGTACATAATCTAATACGATGCTTATAATCGCACAAAACCTATTAAACTGGAGGCAGCAATGTTCCACTAAAGTGAAAGAATTTTACACTTTAGTAAGATATGTGAAACAAATAGTGGACAATAAAAACATTTATATGCCATCTAGCCTCGTTTACCCACCACTGACAGATTGTCACGTGATACTGCAAAGGCTGATGGGATATATTACCGAATTAGGGCGCATCAGTGGTACACTACTTTTCACCATGCACTGTGGGATATATTGAGTGCACTATTAGGGTATAGGGGAGGTTTCAGACACAGCGAGGGCTTTTATCATTTACATGACGACTCAGGGCCTTTGTCGCTACGTTTTAAATTTGAACGGTCGTTCTAAGCGAATGCATGCCAGTAAATATGGGATTTTAAGGCCTTGAAAACAAGTACCGTATTTTCACGACTATAAGGCGCACCTAAAATACTGAGATTTTCTCAAATATCGACGGTGCGCCTTATAATATGGTGCGCTTTGTGTGTGGACTGAGTTCCAAAATCTGCTGTGTGCCTCTGGTAGGTGCACTACGGTAAACGCTCCGCCAATCGATTAGCGGCACACCTACGCGTAAGGATCCCCTAAAATGGCGCCGGCCAAGCGACACACGTATGAATGAGGCTTACTTTAAACTGCAGGCCATCGAATATGCGGCTGAAAATGGCAATCGAGCAGCTGCAAGACATTTTAATGGAAATGAGTCCATGGTCAGAAATTGGAGAAAACAAGAAAGGAAACGAAAGTGAGCTGCCCTCAAAAGTCATAAAGTGCAAAGTATCCTCTAGAGAAGATAAATGTGTGTGAGAGGTGTGTGTCAGGAGTGTAGAAGCTTGAGTTATTTGAATAATTATCACTATTCTTTCTTCGCTATTATGTGGTGGTTGTGTGGTGGTTGTAGTTCATCAAATTTTCTGAGCCAGGTGTTCTCATGCATAGGCTGATCTTACAACAATTTCTGGCAATATACTTTAAAATATAAACATAGCAAAAGAAAGTTCCGTGGACATAAGAGCTGAACATTTTAAATAAAGATTAACGAGCAATGTTCCAGGAAACGTGTAGTTCCCGTCTCAGCCAGCAGGGGGCGGCCCCGCACACAAAGAACCAAAGCGGTCTCCTTCGGTGGTTTCAATCACGTCCTCAGAATTGTGTTAATAAGAGGCGAGCGCAGCTCTGGAGCCAGTCTGTCTGTAGTCCAACAGCAAGAATGTCTGGAAGAGGGAAGGGAGGAAAAGGTCTCGGTAAAGGAGGCGCCAAGCGGCACCGGAAGGTTCTCCGTGATAACATCCAGGGAATCACCAAACCAGCCATCCGCCGTCTGGCTCGCCGCGGTGGGGTGAAGCGAATCTCTGGGCTGATCTACGAGGAGACCCGCGGTGTGCTGAAGGTGTTCCTGGAGAACGTGATCCGTGACGCCGTCACCTACACCGAGCACGCCAAGAGGAAGACCGTCACCGCCATGGACGTGGTCTATGCTCTGAAGAGGCAGGGACGCACTCTGTACGGCTTCGGAGGCTAGTCTGTTCCCATGGCAACAACCCAAAGGCTCTTTTAAGAGCCCATCACCGTCTGCGAAGAGCTCAGTTCCTGCTTCAGAGGCAGCGACTCTTCAAGCGGGAATAACGTGAACTCGCTGTGAATGTTAATATTTATGCTAATGAGCCCGAAAGAGCTACATGTTGTTGGTGCAACAACAAAAAGTTGTTTAATCCCACTGGTCACAATAGTGAAAATGTTAACACAAAGATGGGACATAGATTTTTGGTACACATCATGTTTAAGGTGTCTAGTATTGATATATGCATTTGCAATTACTCGACTTTGTTTAATGTGGTCATAGAACTCACAAAGATGTCACTGGCAACAATAGTGACCGGTGGGATAACCCATTGTATCTACATGCTAATGCACATAAGCTAACTGTTCTACCTTGCTTTCTGCTGCTACCTAACTTTGTACCTAATTGTAAACACACACAGATGACTAGCTAACTAATTCCACCTAACTTTATATATACACACACACACACACCCCAGGAAGACTAGCTGGCTACCAAACTTTCTGCTGTGTTTTCTTTAAGATTTACTTTGAGTCAAGTTCTTGATTTGTTGGATCGAGATGAGTTCCCAGACAAAGCATGCAGCATTGCAATCGTCCCTCAAAATGAAAAAGATGCTGTACTCAGTGATGGTCTGACATGGACTATGAGGGAGAAACGGGTCATTTGCCAGCAAGGCTGTTGAATGCATATGCAGAAGTGATGCAAACAGAACATGATTGGAATGATGGCCTCGCCTTCACCACACCCCCTTCCCCTCCCCTCCCCAACCCCCTTCCCCTGTTCCAGCTCCCCCACCTCCTGCCATAACAATGAAGGCCAGCTAGAAGACCCAAGGGCCTCAGCTTAAATGTTTACCTTCATGTTCAGTGTGTTCAATGTATACTGCACTAAAAATGAACGTTTTCAAATGAATGTTGCACTAAAGTAAGTTGCACTAAAGTTACAATGTTGAAATACATTGATTGTTGTTGTTTTTTGTCTTAACCTCAATATTCATAACAGTGCTCCAAGTATTCATATTGCTAGCCGATAGTATAAGGCTTATATGTAAAATATCCAAACTACAATGAGAGAGCATTTAGAGGCAATGCTGGAACTTTTAAAAGTGATAATAACTAGCCTTTGATATAAGGATTTTATACACTCGCGCTCGCTCGCACGCACGCGCGCGCACACACACACACAATGGTTGATACAACACAGTATCCCACCGTTCACAATTGTGACCGATAATAAAACACACTTTTTCACACACTTTTCCATGAAAAGTTCTAAAAATTATGACTGATTGTTTCAAAGGGATACTAATGACACATGATTGGGATATTTTTGTGTCTGGGAAAAATTTGGGATTAAATGGTTAATGCGGTACAACCGGAAGTCATCAGTTACTTTTCCTATTATACACCAAAGACCAGATTTACGCATTTGTTTACTGCTGCTTTACTTTTTGATCTGTTAAATAATTTAATCAGTGATTCATGAAACACACATGTCAGACAATAACAGATACAGTGTTTACCACGGTTGACATCAGGACCCCCCCCCCCCACACACACACACACACACACACACACACTATACGTACACGCACCCATGCGCGCACCAGTCCGAATCTTGTGAAGATGTGGCTGAATAAAGAGGAGCCAGGACAGGAAGCTGTCTCCATCTGTCCCCTGTCGAGGCAGGCTGTGGACAGCAGGAGGCGGAGCTGACGCTGTGACCGGTCACGTGTTCGCGGTTCGGCCAATCACAGGAGGGAGACCACACAGTGGTATTTCCATGAGGCCCGTATAAAGAGCGGCTCTGTGGCCGCCCTCCGCTACCGTGGAGAAGCACAATGCCGGAACCAGCCAAGTCCGCCCCCAAGAAGGGCTCCAAGAAAGCCGTGACCAAGACGGCCGCTAAGGGAGGCAAGAAGAAGCGGAGGACCAGGAAGGAGAGCTACGCCATCTACGTGTACAAGGTGCTGAAGCAGGTGCACCCCGACACCGGCATCTCGTCCAAGGCCATGAGCATCATGAACTCGTTCGTCAACGACATCTTCGAGCGCATCGCTTCCGAGGCCTCTCGTCTGGCTCACTACAACAAGCGCTCCACCATCACGTCCAGGGAGATCCAGACCGCTGTCAGGCTGCTGCTGCCCGGGGAGCTGGCCAAGCACGCTGTGTCTGAGGGCACCAAGGCTGTGACCAAGTACACCAGCTCCAAGTAGACCTCTGCTGGCCTCCTTCAACCAAAGGCTCTTCTAAGAGCCACCACATCCTCTGCTGGCTCAACTTCCTCAATGATGAAAGCAATAAATCACAGCAGGACTCAGGCCATTTACATTTAAAAATGCCAAATCTGGCCTCTCCAATACTTCCAAGTGCCAAGGGGTCTTTCCTGTCCTGCTTCTTTAGCTCAGCTCTTCTTTGCTTCAACACCGTTCCATTGTGTCCTCTCGGCTGTAACGTAGCGGCTCCATTTAACAGTGGCAGCATGTCCGTTACTTGAGCGCACGCTTCCACAGAAGTTGTGAATGTGTCCCGACTGTAGTTATTTAGCACAGGTGCTACAACAGGGAAGCCCCCTGTGATGTTCACAGGGGGAAGCGCAAGCTCTCAAAGATGAGCGCGTTTGGGTCCGTTTGATATTCATACCACCAGGAGAAGAAAAGCTTGGACTTTAGATGGTGGTTGACAAAACCGGCCCATCATACCTCGTCTATAGCCAGAACCAATCTGGCTCAGTCCTGGACTGCTCTCTGGACTCCATTGATGAGGTATATAATTTTTAATTTCTGTGTATAATGTATAATGGACATAGTAATGTACATAAGATTTACATGTACATTTCTTTTAGTACTGTACTATACTGTACACCACGGGCTACCGCCCTAACATGTGAATTTCCCCGATGTGGGATCAATAAAGTTTTTATCCTATCCTAAACACAGGCTAGTGAAATTCAGTCTGGTCGAGCACCAAACAAAATCTGGAAATGAGCCGTAAATCATGAGGGACTTAAATTCCCCATGCCAAAATCCACAATGGCTGCTCAACACACAAAAGAATTAAAACTTCTGAGAGGTGTCAAAGACCTCCTAGTAGGCCAGAGACAAAACAGTACCAGCTGCTACTCTAAGAGGGAGATAAAGAAGATTATCAGTGTACAACAGGTGCTGCAGCTACAGTGATGTGGAAGCAACTACAAGCAACCCTGTACAGGGCAGCAACAAGCCACTGAAACAGTCAGGAAGAAACTAACAAAACCACGACATATTTGAATGAGAGATTTGGTAAAACAGCCTCATGTGAACACAAACTAAACTCTGATTCCAAGAGATGTGGCGCAGCAGTTGTATATGTGGTAACGTGTGTAACCATGGTAACCATGCTTGTTGGACCCCGATGAACAACACGTGACACCGAGCAGCTAAATATGTGCCCAGGTCTTTAGGGCAGAACGAACCAGGAGATATGTTAGAAAAAGGTAGAGGAGAAGCTAGAAGTTAGTGGTGATAAAACAGCCATGTTACATGGTTCAGTGTTCCAAGGATGGGCCCATGTTGCCATGGATGTTGGGATGGAGCTTAGGGATAGGGACAACATTGTTCCTGTTGATTTTAATATACTCGTTTCTATTTAAACTGGAAGAACTGCGGGAAGACGACCTGGCCAAAGCTCATCTGAGGAAATCCAGCTTACACACAAAAACCACACCCAGGGAAGGGATCCGTTTTCCTTTTTATTTCTTTTAGACTCATAAATCCATCTCTCTTCACTGAAATGGGTGAAAGCAGATTAAAAATGGCTCTTCTATACACAAGGTCTCTCCAGTAAGGGGGCATTCTGTACAGTGTGGTTGGTGTTTACAGTGTATCTACACGCGATATGTTACAGTCTGGACGCACTTCCGAAGGCCTAAAGAACAGTCAGCACAGTGAGAAGATCCCTGCACGCTGATGATGAGCAGACTGGGGAATCAGTTCTGAGGACAGACACACACCTGTCCAGGTGAGGCGCTCCCTCCCAGCCCAAGCGCTCATTTCTGATAAGAACAAAGGCATCACAGATCAAAGGAGTGGCGGCCCTGTGGAATCAATTCTAATACTTACGGACTTTTCGCTATACAATGAATATTCATATACACTTGATTTATCGGTGATTATAGGTTGTTTGTTCAAAAGGAAGCACAAAGTTCTGACGCTCTGGCTGAATCTGCTCCTTCAGCTCCAGTTTCCCTCACTGGTTTTGTCCCTCCTGGATGTTTCTGACACGGTATTTACACGACTAATAAACTCCAGCAACCACAGATGAAGAGTCCGAAGCTTCTAAAGCAGCTTCAAGGCCCAAAAAATAAAGGAGAACTTCTGAAGAACCTTCCGAAGCGAATCCTCTTGGTGAATAAGCACCAACAAGAGACAGAAAAACCAGGGGAGCGGGTGAGGACCCAGATGGAAGCGGAGCGCTGTAAGGCTGCTGTGAGCTGCGTTTTCTGAACGACATTTTAAGCAGCTGAACACTTGATATTCAGCTTTCATTTCTACTTTTAATTTGGTACTTTCTTGTCAGGTCGGACGTGAAACGAGTCCCAGGTACATTTGCTGTGTCTGGGGGGGGGTTAGCAGCTAGAAGGAAATATTGTTTAATGTCAAATGTTCCTGAAACTCTGGCTCTTTACCATCATATAGGTCTGATAAAGGGGGAGGAGGCTTCAGGCACCGGACCCCGATATCACCTTTCTGAGCAGCTCTATAGAACTAGAGCTTTAAAAGAAGACTGCGCCTTCACTAGAACATCCTCTCCAATCCACTTCCTGTCTGTTAAAAGGCAGCCAGCTGAGGGGAGGTAAATAAAAAAATACTCATCTGTTTTGGGACAGATTGGCTGAAATGCTTGCATATTTCATGAGGGAGGATCTTGTGTTTCAGGGCTGCGGCAATAAAGATGCAGCAAATTAAGATTTGGTTTTCAAATCACAAAATAGCTTATATACATTGGTGGTTATCTTGTGCAACTTTGTTTAACTTGGCTGAATGACCAGCGATGGGCAGGAGAGAGGTGAACAGAAGTGGACATTTGCTTTTATTCTTGGCCAAATCCTTCCGTTTCCTCGATGGCAAACAGCAGCTTCTCTTTCAGCTGTTCAAAGCTCTTATAAGGAGGCAAATCCAGCCGGTTAAAACTGAAGAACAGAGAGAACAGCGTGAGGACATTTCAGCTTATAAATGAGACTTCAACACGATAAGAGGTTAAGCGCTGCTCTAGTCACGATGATCTGGGTGGGGGGGTCAACAGCACGCACCAGGTGTGGCTCCGAGGAAGCCAGGTGTCCTTCCCCACCTTCTCGATGCAGAACTTCTGAGGCCCGTTACTTCCTGCAGAGTGAAAGGTCCAGAGTGAGATGCATCTGTGTGTGTGTGCGTGCGTGCGTGTGCACGGGTGTGTGCGTCTGACCCATGAGTTCAGCGAAGCCACCAAGAGGAAGTCGGCAGGTTCCCGTGACGAACTGCATGAGCCGCAGCCTCACCTCGTTGTCCACCTCTTTCACCAGCTGTGGAGGAGTGAGGTCACGCAGACTCAGAACCACTTTACAGCTCACAAACGGGTCAGAATAATGACGGCGTGAGAGCCAACGTGCTCCTGCTACGCCTGAACGGGCGCCACCAGCTGCCCTCTGAACCCCGGCGTCCGCTCGCCGGTACGGGACGACCGACCGTACCTGCCAGAACCAGATGATCTGTTTGCTGTTCCTGGTGTAGTGGCGATACACCGTGTTCCTCTGCCAGTCCTGCAAGTCCACCTCCTGCATGCCGCAGAGCATCACCTGTGCACGCACGCACACACACACACACACACACACACACAGCGAAATACCCCCCTCGTTATTTCAGAGACGCCCTGATCCACGTTAGATATCGATACGACAAAAGGACAGAATCTCCTGGCCGCCCACCTCCAGCTCCTTCTCATCAAATACTGAAGCCACTGAAGCGGGACCACCTCGTTGAAGCCATCCAGGAAGGCTTTGGTCTGACCTTCGACCCCACGCGAGAACCTCCACTCTGCCATGAGACTGCAGGAAGGATGGATTTCAAACACTCGTCTCCATCTCCACTCAAAGCATCAACCCGATGTGTTTGTAGGGAACCTGATATACTCCTCCTTGTTCTCCTCTGTCACCAGGAGTTGGCACACATCAGGTTTGAGGTCGTGGGACGTGATCTTCCCCAGGATCTCCATGTCCACTGAAAAGTACATCTCCAGACCACATTCTTCAATGTTGTTGTCCCTGAGAAGACACCAGCCGCTAGAGTCCAAAAGCAACTCAAGGGGACGTAGAACTCTAAGCTGTTCTGGAGCCAGCTGGGCCGTCCCTGATGAACGTGGCTTCACGTGAGCTGAGGAGCCCGGTCAGAAACTAAGAAGGCCGGAGTCGTTTACGAGACGTTAGAAACGGGCTCAGAATGAATCTGGCTCCGAGCTGAGGAGGCACCTGCTGGACCGGAGGCGGTCTCCGACTCAAGGAAGCCAATCAAAAGCAGTTGTACTAAAAACACCCGAGAGGTCTCTCCTTCAAAGGTAAACTCCAGTCCAAGGGAACCATAAACTGAATTACCTGATCCATATGAGAGAATTGTAGAACTCTGGGTCGATGGACTCCAGGTCTTTGAGGATCAGCTTCTTGTTCAGCATGCGTTTGTAGAAAGGCAGCGAAAAGCCCGTGTCGATGAACTTGCTGTGGAAAAAGAGCCTGGAAGACGAGAGACGGAGAGCATCGGGTGAGGTCGCGACCCGCCAGGTACGCGCCGCCACGTGACCCGTGGTGGCCACCTGAGGCTTCTCCAGACTCCACCATTGGCGATGAGCGGCCGATGAAGCAGAAGTAGGAGAGGTGGTCCGGGGTTGATGGTGGAGGCCGGGTTAATCTGCAGGCAGTAGTTGCTCTTGCCAGCGTACTCGAACAGGCAGTACATGGGGTTCAGCACTTCGTGGGACAACAGGAAGAACCATTCCCTGCAAGGCCACACGAGAGCGGCGTGAGCGGGGGGAATTCCTGCTTACGTTTAGCAGATTCAGCAGGTAGCTTCTATTACCGAGCCAATCCTCCATAGTCCAGACCCTCCTCCCCCCTGAAGATGACGTACAATCTCCTCCTCAGGTCGTACGGCTTCAGGGCCATAATCTGCAGCACCAACACAAGACTGTGAGCTCTTTTTAAAGGGCTCCTGACAGCAGAGGACACTTGGAACCACGTCAAATTGGATTCAGAGTGGGATCCAAACGTGAAAGCTGCAGGCTGGTGCCATGCCGAGCACCAATCTGGCGGAACCAGCACAGCTCTCACCTGTTGGAAGGAGTCTTCGAATAATGTCTGCCTGGAGACGGTGATCTTCACATGGCTGGGGAGAGCATTGGACTGAGGAGCACAAGGAACAGCATTATCCCTGCGCCTGCAACCAGTCACACACCCAACACGTGCACAGAGCTGCTGCGCAGCTGCCCTCTGCAGCCGGGGCCCGGGACAGACTCACCTGGCACAAGTAACGGAAATGTGCAAGCTTCCACCGGAAGCTCCGCTCATAAGCAATCTGGGGGCCTTTAGTCCTAAGACAGAAGAATTGACAGATGAGATCTTTTTCGTTCGCACCGTCTTTGAGCGCTTCAGGCTCCGGTCCAGCCGATTCCTCGTCAGGGCTTCGGTGATCACGTGTGCGACGGGTGGAGGACGCAAAAGCGTTCTTACACAGAGGATTTGCCGGTGCGAGGGTCGCTGAATGTAGTGGTGCGGGTGTTGTGGTCCACGAAGTAGCGAACTCCTTCCCTCGTGTAGCGGATCTCCCACCCTTCGGGAAGCGGATCCTCATTCTGTAGCCTTCACACGAGCACGTGCACAGAAAGATAAACACTCTATTGACATGGAGTCGCACAAAGAAGGTCCTTCTCAGGGCTGAAGAACCACCAGAGGAGCCGTCCGGTCAGAACTGCTCATCAATGAGCCAGTTTCAGAACTCACCCTTGGGTCCGAGGGTCTTCCCACTGCGTCGTTTTAGTGTTGTGGTTCACAAAGTAGACTCTGTCGTTGGAGTCTACGCGCCTCTCTGAGGAGGAGCAGAAGACAGGAGGCTCAGACCCTGCAGGCATCAGCAGTAAACACTGATGGAGACAGGACACGCCCATCCTGACGCGGGACAGCAGCTGTGAACTCACCCCAACCAGGAGGCAGGGGGCCAAGAGGATCATTCTCAGCAGACATCATGGATGCCTGGAACACAGGGATGGATGGATGGGTGCGCGCACACACACACGCACACACACACACACAGAGGCATCATTCATCACAGGGTTAATATCTGTTCATTCTACAGGAGTTCAAATGTCTCGTTTTTGCCACCCGAACAACGACTAAAGAAATAATTCCCTGTGCCGATGGAAAAAAGCACTCAGATCCTGACCCAGTCAGCGCCTGTAGCTGTAACTAAACACGACATTTGCAACGCCATATCAACGTTTAAATGTGCCAATGATTTACAGTCGTGCGCGGTGAACTACAACAGAAAAGGTTAAAGACCCTAAAGAATGAGGCGCTAAAGGAGGGATGCCGTCTTACAGAGTAGAGGTATCTCTGGTTAAACTGGTGCATAGCGCCCTGTAGCTGGCTGCGTTGGCTCTGCCACTGCTCAAAGTTGCGGACTGATTCCATGGTCGGGCGCTGCCACGTGGTGGTGCGGGTGTTGTGGTCCACGTAGTAGATCCGGCCTCGGTCGTCCACTCGCCGCTCCCAACTGATGGGGCGGAAAAAAAGAAAACCCACAAACAAGAATGATTTCATTAAAAAGACTTCCTTCAACAGGGTGTAATGAAACTATTAAAAACCACAAGGATGAGCCTCGAATGGTGATTGAGCCAAGAAATGACTGCGTTTGGAAATGATGTGACACCGGCCACGAGCTCTCTGGTGGGTTTCAGCTGTAATCCACCCAAATATCCCTTAAGCGGTGACAAACAGAATCACCACTAATGT